>NW_010396102.1:0-54972 GCF_000710305.1 Buceros rhinoceros silvestris
TATATATATATATAAAAAGGAGTAACTTCTAACTTCGTTTAGTTCAAAGGACATCTGGACGACCCATTTCAAAACAATTCTAATCAAGGGTAGAAGTTCTTTGAGGCTAGGAGAGGATTTTATGTAAATAATATGAAACTACTTCTGGCGGTTTGTTCTTTGAATTTAAGGACTTGTGGGTTTTTTTGAGCTATTTTAAATAAGATTCTCCATCTAGTGGATGAAAAAAAACATGACTTCTTCTCGTTCTGCCTACGGCGTTTACGATCTGGGCAGTTTTTGGTTCCTGTTTGCTGGGTTTCAGCCATATGTACAAATCGTGCCTGGCGTTAATGACCAGTGTCCTGAATAATTAGACCATGATGCAGAAAACTGACCTCTGCCTTAAGGCACCGCATCTGCAAACACTTGGGTATATCCAGTCCGTATGGGCAGCTTCTTTGAGTTCAAGCGTTTTATGTGGCTGTAAAATGAAATTCAGACTTTTTTGTGTTTCTAAGCACCCAGCAGCGTAGTTGCAGTAGGTGTTAACATGCCCTTCCTGGCTCCCTTGGGAATATTTCTACCAAAGATGCAGCAGTGCGGGTGTTGGCACACAGCAGCACCAGGAGTGTTTATTCAGGGTCCACTCTGAATTTGTGCTCGAGTTGCTGGTGTCTGTGGCCTGACACCCAGCGCCGTCGTTCCTTGTGCCAGTAGGTGTTTGCCTGGGGTGAGTTCAGCGTGCATCAGGGCAGGGGCACTGCTGTTTCGGTTGGTTGTACGTTGTGTTAGGACTGTGGCCAGTGGCAGGGTGTTAGGAGTTAGAAAAAGCCATCCAAGCAAAACAGCAGCTTGTACCAGGTGGAATGAAAACACATGAATAAAAGGGGAGTACTTCTAGAAGCAAAACAATAAATCAGTAATACTAATGTGAGCTTTTGTGGCAATACTGGAGAATTTCTGCCTCCCTGCAAGGATCTGTGCTCCAACAGATTTTAAAGTTGGAGCAGCTGTTCCCTTTTTTCTGTTGCTGTCTGTAGTGTAAGAGCTTGCACTGGAGTCCCTCAGCATAGCACCTCCGAGTGCTATTTGTTCTGTGTGTCTGTCTCCAGGATGTTATGGCTGGTGTCCCTGCTTTCACAGATAAGGAACATTTCTGTTGTGTTGTGGGAGGAGAGAGGGGTTTTTTTCTGATCTTTGGCTGAACCAAAGATACTTGTGTATTATTATGCTAATTTTTAAAATGGTTAAACAGAAATGCTTGTGTAGTTTTACTCTGAAATTTACTTAAAACACAATGTTTTTACTTACCTTTTGAGGTGGATTGAGAGTAAGGATGAAAGCTAGAGGTGCTAAGAAAGATTAGAATATTCTCCTGTGTAGTTTTTAGTAGAAATAAAGAAGTGTAAATTCTGGTATCTTGTTTTTCCCATCCTCCCCCTGAATATTATTTTCAACTTTACATTCTGCTCGACTGCGACGTTGGAGAGTTGGAGCGTAAGGGAGGCTGGCAGCTCTTGTATTTACAGTGCTCTTAACCCTGCGTGCTGTTAATTGTTGCTTTTTATTATGTTATTCCTCATCTGTTACAGAGCATTAAGATTTGCACTGATGTGTTTTGTTGGGGAAATGCTAATTACTGTCAGAAGGCTCAGTTCCAGCTAAAGTGACTTTGTCTTAGAGGAAAAACCAGGCTTTGGGATTATAGGAATGTCGCAAGACACAGAGCAAGACTAAAAGAGCATTGTCAGGTTCTGAACCTCATAATGCCTGTGAATAACGTTGTATATCAAACGATTTGAACACTTCCTGGTCCTTTCGATGGACGTTGGATCTGGGAGAACTCGTCAGACTCACCAGTGCACCAGGTCTGTTGCCAGGTTCGCCCATGTTCTAACCTGAACCTCCTCACAGAGGGTTAAGACGCTTCCGTGTGCGTATCAAATCCATAATCCTTAAGTTTGTCTTTGTAGTCTGGCGGGTTTTGCTCTTCCAGAAAGCTCAGTATCAGCAAATCATGGCGTTTTGCAAGATAAGGACCTTTGTCCCATCCATGGCAGGTATCGGGCTCAGAAAACCAGGCTGATTGGCTAATTGCGGTTGTGTAAAGAAGAATATATATTTATAACTGAAATGGTGTGTTTGAAAATTTGCCGTAATTGATTGAAAGGGAAAGTGAATTGAAAGAGAGGAAAAACATTTGGGGCCTTTGGGCTGGTCTCAAAATTATTTTCAGTAATTTTCTGTCATAGTGTGGGAGAAGTTTTTTCATTTATCAGTTGCAGTGAGAAATATTATCCAGAGGAGTGATGAGCTGCTCACATAAGAGCAGTTCAGTTAAACGCTCTTAAGTAGACCAGAGCTGTGGAAAATGTTTTGTTTTAAATGTAGTGTTTACCCTTGGTAATTAGTGTGAGAGCAGATTTATGTTTTGTGTATGTTTTTATATGTTAACAAGGCGTTGGATGGTTTTGATTATACGCTTTGGAACGATGCCCTGTGACTGTGTAAAGCCATCGGATATTTCAGTTAATCAGTTTGTTCACGAGGGGCTGCTCAGAAGAATCACTTTGAATTCATGTTTTAAAACAGATTAATTAAATTGTATTAAACTGGTGTGTGGAGAAGCTATTCAGGTGAATTTAATGTTGTTGCTTACAAATAGAAGGGCTGCTTTAAATCTGTGTGAAGTGTATCTGAGAGAGAGTATTGGCAAAGATATTTAATGTACTTTCTCTAATCTGCTTTGAAATTATGCCATTAGTTGTCTCTGACTAGTTTTTCTGAGTGTCCCGGTGCTAGAGCCACCTCCAACCACACTAGCAAGTGGTTGTGTAGGACTATGAGTCTGAAAACCAGGAACAGGGAGGAGTGTTTGTCTTTACTTTTAACTCATAGTAGGTATAGGGAAATGAATAATTTTAAGTTTGGGTGGGTGATGAAGTAGACTGTATTTATTATAGAAGATTTAGTTCAGCTACTGGAATCTTAGGTCTGTTTTCTCAAATCTTGAAGAAATACTTTTCTTCTGGGAGGTAGGAAAGAACTAATGCAGTATGTTTGCCATGTGTGGTTATTTCCATTATTCACTGTCATTAAAATGCGAGACAGTTGTTAGTTTGTGCTGCTTTATACAGTGGGAGCGGGCTTCTGGTGGGTTTGTTAGGCGACGACTACCCCAGTAGTGCAGGGAGCTGGTGGATGGTAGAAGCTGCTTTGGGAACTGGCTGCTTGATGCAAGAGATCTGAAGGGTTAGAAATGTGTGAGGTAACTGAGATTTGAAGGTGTCCGCTGCTGAAGTGGGAAGGGACGCAAGAGAAAATCCCTCTGATAGACTCTGTAACCTGTTCTTCATTGGGTAAGAGTTGAAGCAGCCTCTTCCAACCCCCAAAGAAGCCCCGCGGGAGAAGCGGTGAGCACAGCGCAGATCCACTGCAACAAGCTCTGCTGGAGTCGCTCTGGGATTGGCTGGCCAAGGCCTCCTGTTGTGAACGTGTTAATGGGAGGTTTTCCACTGTCTGGTATAAACTGTCTTCCCTCCTCCAGATAACAGCAAATTGACTGTAAAATATTGCTCTGTGGATCCAACATCCACATGCTGGTCGGGGAGGAAAAGTGGGGGCGTTTCATGTGCCTGTTGTAGTTTATCCGCAGCTTCCTGGCTTTCTGTTAATATTTCTTTCTTATAGCCTAGTATTTGTTCCAGGTAATATTTCAGCATTGGCTTCCTAATGCCAATGTACATATACTTAATTGAGAATTAATGGGAAGCAGAGTTTCAGCCAGAAGAAAGAAAAAGGAGAAAAAAAGAAGGCTGGGAACATACAGCAAATTTCAAGAAAAAACTGTTTTACGTGAGGAAATGCTGGAACATACTTCACTGAGTAAAATATGTGAAAATTACATTGGCAAAGTTATTCTGAGCTTGTTGTCTGAGGCTTTCTAAAGCTGATAAACTACTCTGACTCTAACTCTAATCCTGCTAAGTTTTATCAGGGTTTTACCCTTGGTTCTGAACGCAAGGTTAGACCACTGCTAAAATTTTCTATTATAAATTGAAATTCTGGATTTGAAGGAGGCTGTTTGATCTAAGTGGGGATGGCTGCAGCGGTTGCAGGACCCAGGATATCATCCTCGGGCATCACTTTCCTAATCCTCGCATCGAGTGTTAATGACAGATGTATTTGTTTTCCCCGTACGTTCCAATACAGGAGCTCGCTGCGTCTGGTGACAGCAGAACGATGCTGTGTTCTGCCTGTCGAGAAGGAGAAAATGTGTTCAGCCAGGATGTTGGCTAGTGGCCTGCGAGCTGCGTCTGACTTACTGCAATTGTAATAAAATGTGTTTTAATGGAAATAAATACTAACGTTACGAAGACATGTTGCGGTGTCTGTCTGGTAGCTGCTCTGCCAATCGTCCTTTGGTGCTTGTGCCCTTGTTTTGAGGCTCTGATGTGAGGTTGAGCTTCCAGACTTGGGCCTGCGAGAGGTGGAGTGGGAAATTATTTATTGAGTTGAAGGAAGGTTTAATTAGTTTCACTGATTTTTTTTTTTTTTTCTTTTACAATGAATTTTGAAAGGCTACGTAATGTGCATTGCCTGAAGTATTAAATTGGATTTAAACAACAACATTGCAAATCCTTTGGAATGTTTTATAAAACACTGATGTATTTGTAGCTCTAAGTGGTTTGAATGCAACACGTGAGGTATCAGTGAAGTCTTGAATTGTGCCAATAGACAAAGCTTTCAAAGTCATTTCCCCCCGCTAATTTGGCCTTTTTTAGTATTTGGAGTGGCGGGTGTCTTCCTTCATGCCGAGGGCAGGGTTCTGCATATGACCAGTATGTCCCGTTATGAAACAGGAACTGTGGTGCAGCCGGTTTGCGCTGTTCAGCCTGGCTGGTTCCCAGGATTTCTCAGAAATGGCAAATACGATTTGCCAAAACGGCATCCATCTGCACTAGCGCTTTGCCAGGTTTTTTGGGCGCGTTGCCACGCTCTCTGCTGTCCCAACAGTTTTTCACCACGATCAGAATTTCACATGACTCAGTATTGGCAGTGCCGGTATTTTGAGTAAACAATTTGGATACATGGGGAGTCCTGCTCTTGGGATGGGCTTTCGCAGTAGTCGCTCAGGCCAGGCTCAAAATTCCTCGGGAGGTTGTGTTACTCTCTTCAAAAATCCATGCTCCACCTGCCTGCCTTAATGGCTTTCTTGTGCTCAAGAGGCAAAGAGGAAAATCTTTGTGCACACTTGGATTTGATTCAGCAGCAGCTTTAAGGGATGAATTACCGTTTCCATTGGTAAACCTCAAATTATCTCTCTAGCGAGTTTTGCTTCAGGTTAAAGAGGAAAAAATCGGCTGATCTCTTGGGGTTCATTGTCCATCCCTTTGTGAGCTGTGGGAATACACAGATGGGAGTGGTTCCAGTGATTTTAATTCAATTTATTGGCTGAAAGTTTCTCTTCAAACTCTAATAAATAACCTTGACAGAGAATTCCAAGGGAGCAAGTGGGGCTGAGAAATATTCTGATTTTTAAATCAGGACCATATTCGGAAAATAGTTTCATCAGAATTGAGCTCAGGCAAGTTCAATAGCTGCGGAAAAAAGTCACTATTTGCTTCAAGGCTCATCGTAATTAGCTGCGAGGAAGCTCCCTGCTCTGACTGAGTGGTTCTCAAGGTTTTAGAGGCCTGTTAAGATTCATACCTGTGAGCATCTTGTGCGCAGATAATCTGTACAGCGTGCAGGAATTGCAGATCTAGTGTGGCTTGGGAGCTTCATAGGCTTTGGTGACACCAAGACCAAATGCTGAAGTCTGATCACTTCCAAGAGTGACGTCATAATTGATATAAATTAAAACCTGCCTTTTAGGAATGGTCTTGCATCCTCTTAAAACTAGTAAAAAAAAAAAAATCAGTTTAAAAGAAAACACTTTATTTTGTATTTTATACTGATGAACTGCCCAATCTCTGGAGCTAAATGGGAAGGTGCAGAAAGGTGGGTCATCACGGGCAGCTTGAGCTCTAGTCTCAGTCCTGGTGCAGGAGGGTTTGCTAGTAGCACCGATGGAGGTCGTGTAGCCCTTTACTCCTTGGTGATGCTGGGAATAAAGGAGCAGCTGATAGCGCTGGGTGATCACTTGGTAGGTTGGTCACTCCTCTTGGGAACTACATCTGCTTTTCTAGGTGAAGACATCAAGGCAGTATTGACAGATGAAGGGTATCGGTATTAACCCTCCTCCTGCCGCTGTTTTTCAGGATTGCATGACTTGGACAATTACTGATTTGGGGCCCTGCAGTGGTGTGTGACTGGCTCTTGCCGCCTGGTTCTGAATGATGTCAGAGCAGGACTTGTCAGATGTGGTCCAGATTGCTGTTGAAGATTTGACTCCAGATAACCCAGGTACGGTCGATATGGTGGTGGTGGCATGAGAAAGGTCATTTATGGTATTGCCCATTAACAAGCTGGAAATGACTGTTGAGCTTTTCTTAAAAATACAAAGCACTGATGCAGATTTTTTTTTTCTGAGAGCCTCTTAAGACAACGTACCAGATTAACTTTTTAATTTGAATTTTCTTTTAAAGACCTTATTGCCAGGGGCTTTTTTGCACAGGTGTAGACCAGTGCTGAAGACTTTGAGTAGATATGGCCTCCTGCAGTCTTGTATTTTCCCAGACCAAATATATGCCTGATGCTTCCCCTCAACTCAGAACTATTACCCACCTATTCTGAATTGTAGTTTTACTTGGAAAATAATTTTCTAGTTAAAAAAAATCCAAGATGATGCTGAAGTTTTACATCCTCAGTGCATTTGAAGTAAAGTCTTAAATTTTGATAAATTTTTTGAGAAGCAGTAAACCCTTTGTCATTTATTTAAGAGAAAACCTAAGGAAGTGTAGAAGAATACACAGGTGTTAATTAAATGCCTTTTTTTTTTTTTTGGTTTATCCATTTAATGTATTTTTAATTTGGCCCTCGTTCTCTTGTTCTGCCAACTATGGCAATGCTTATTTTTCTTCGCAGTTGTGTTGGCGAATGAAGTGACAGATGATGATGTAGAGCCTGCCCTGAAACGTCAGCGTATAGAAATTAACTGCCAGGATCCCTCCATTAAGGTAATGATAATGCCTTTTTCTGGTTTTATTAATTAAATTTGCTTTCTTGGGGAAATATATTGAAAGAGAATGTAAAATAGGTTGTTTATACACAGTACTGGAATTATTCATGGCCTTCTTGTAAACGTTTGATCGTTTTTGTGCGTGAATTTTCAAACCTGGATGATTGGCTGATTTTCCAGTGTAAAATCAGTAGCCATAATTTTATATGTGATATAAAGTGTCATCAGAATGAATTCCACTGGTTCAAACATCCTTATTGGTACTTTTTTTGATAAAGTGAGTAAGACTGACCTGAAAGATACAGCAGAGCATTACAATTTGTAGGTACTTTCTGCATGTTTTAAATGATTATTTTAAGCTGACTATGTTCTCCTGATAGTTAAACAATATTTGGTTCAGGCTCAGTAGCTCAGGCAGAACTTCCTGGGCTGCTCTGACCACTGCTCCGATTACTTTTCTCTCAGAGCAGTAAGTATATGAGCGGTATTTAACTGCCACACGCGTTCAATAGACATGTAATTCTGTATTTCTGAAAGGGTCGTGGAAAGTGAAGCTCTGTCTTGACAGAGCATCAGGAGAGCAGCACTGCAGACCGGTTTGGGTGTGTAAATTGTAATGGGGGGCCACAAGATGGCAGAGTTGCTGTGTGCAAAGCGGATGTGTAACGTTACCCTGGAATGGCCGTTTGTCCCCAGAGAAACCACGAAGAATATGCTTTCTTTTGAACTAAATTGCTTAGGGAAACAGATTTTATTTATTTGCTTTTCTTGATTTGCTGTCAGGAGAAAACTTAAGTGAGCGGCATTAATTGTCTCTGAGGTTATTTGTGTTGATACAATTTCCACTGCGATCATCTGAGTTTATCTGTTTGGGCAGGAAAAAAGTCTTACTTAACTTTATCCAGGAGGATGCGTTCATAGATTTATAATGCTTTTGTTTTTACATGTATCGAGTGAAGGGCTTTGGCATGTCATCTTAAATGATGGCGTGGTGTATGAAGTCATCCTAACAAAGTGATTAGGTGAAAATGTGTTTGGCTCGGATGCTTTTGGCTTCTAAATAAAGATCTGGAAGAATTTGAGAATGCTGAAATGCTCCTGGATGTCATCAGTTTTCTACGTGGCTGAATTTTTGTCACTAGGCACATGGATAGTTCCTTTAGAATTACTTTTCAGTTGCATTTATCTGGAGCTTCCTTATATGTATGTTGCTGGAGATAAATGCATAAGTCTTGAAAATCGGTTTATTCTGCATTCTCCCCTTTCCAGTCGTTCCTGTACTCCATTAATCAGACAATATGCCTGCGGTTGGACAGCATTGAGGCGAAGCTGCTGGCACTAGAGGCTACCTGTAAATCATTGGAAGAGAAGTTGGATCTTGTCATGAACAAACAGCACAGCCCCATCCAAGTCCCCATGGTGGCAGGTTCTCCTCTTGGTGCTACACAGACGTGCAATAAAGTCCGATGGTAAGAAAAGAACAGATTACTCATCAACGGGCTTGTTAAAATAACATAAATCCCTTTCTTTGGCATCGAGCTCTGCGGTTTTCTGTCAAGAGCTTGGTGTGCTGTTTATCAACGGAGAATTAATTGATTGCAAAGGTAATTTTTGTACCAGTTTCATGATGTTTCATCAAATGAGACACTGGGCCATGGATGGTTTGCAACTATTTCCACATTTAATTTTGACTTACACCAGACTGATCTCCTCCTCTGGAAAAGTATCATCAGCTGTTTTAGAGAGGTTTTCAGACTTGCTTTATTTTTATTTATGTGGCTGTTTTGAGTTAATGAGTTCATCGTCATTCTGATTGCTTCTCATTTTACTTTCTTTTGCCAGAAATACAATGGAGTTTGGTTTATGTTCCTGTTGTCTAAAGACTCTTGGTAGAATAACATCCGTGCTTATTTTGGGGTTAGAAGTTGGAAAAGCTCTTAAATAACTTGATCTGTTTTGCTGAGAGCAGGTTGGACCTGCAGTACCTATAGGTCTGAGTTCTCTAATGTGGTTTGAAATACCTGAATCTCAACGTACCTGTCGTTTTACCGTGGAGGTAGTCATAGCCATAGAATGGGTTGGGTTGAAAGGGACCTTCGAAGCTTGTCTAGTTCAACCACCCTGCAGTGAGCAGGGACATCTTCAACAGTGATAATTATGTGCTTGTCAAAAGACTCTTTTGTCTAACAACTTTTTCCTCCTCATTCATATTTTTATTGCTAGAAAAACCTTGATGCTTCTCTAAATAATTACTTTTTGTTCTCCATTAAAAAGGTGTGTAGGCAACTTCCACATGTCATACCATTCTAGTCACGATACGCTGACTTAATTCATCTTCTGCCAGTCTGTTTCCATCTTCTGATCTTTCTCAATATCTGAAAATTGTTTCAGTGTGTTAGTGCAGTGTTTCAGGTGTGCTATTCTAGAGCTCTATGAAAAAATCAGTTCCTTTCTTTATGTTGTGGAAGTCATCCTTGTGAGGTTAGGGAAAAAAAAACCCAACCCCACCACAAATGTTACCCTGTTTTCACGAGAATGCGACTTGTTCCCTGCTGTATTTTTACTTTCGGTATTGCTGTTTTTCTTATAGGTATATTATGTTAAAAACTTGATCTTAAGGTCATATTGTCATATCTCTCAGTTCATGCACTTATGGAACAGGATAGAGTAGAACCTTAAACCAGAAGGGTTTAGGGTTGGAGACTTTTATGAGAGAGGGGTACGCTCTGCTCACGTAGCTGTACCTGTTGCGTAATGCAGACCGTTACCTCATGGTTGTCCATCAAGGCTGATTACTTCTGATGAAGGTAGTCTCATCTGTTTAAAAGATACTTTATTTCTGTTTGAAAATCTGAAACGATTCAGAACCCAATGTGTTTCTTGAGCTCTGTGTGGAAGTTCAGATGTCCCTTTTATTTTCAGTATAAAATAGAGTGCTTGCTGCTCCTTTTGCTGTGACAGTCACCTGTCCTGTTAGGAACAGCTGAGGTCCTCAAACTTTTCCAAGACAACTTTCCTTTTCAGCAGTCCAGATATGATGATTGGGCCCCAGTTCAAAATTCCTCCATTGGTCTTTGTTCTTGGGCTGGTGATGAACATCCTGACCATCCTGCTCTTCCTCTTTTCCCATTTAATTTTCCTTTAAAAGAGGTGCTGTGTCTGCTTTTACCTGCGCTTTTGAAGGCTTCCCAGGCACACATTGAAAAGGTCGATTCTGGCCAAGTTCTGTATCAAAGGAAATAAGGTACATGGAAGAACTGCTTGGATCACAGAGCAAGTAACTAGAATATTATACCAGTGTTTTTGCAAATAGTCTTCATAAATAATCAGATCCCAAGGAACCTTTTTTAAATCTTGGGTTTTTTCTGTTTTGGCCATTATATTCGAGATCTTGAAGTTCTTGTGCATGAGCTGAATGTCATACTGCGGTTTGTGCACAAAAGATTTCAAAAACATTTTCAGGAACACATGGCGCCTTTGGGAATCTATTAATTCACGTTCAGTGAATACTTTCCTCTGCAAATTGTACTATTTTGAGTTTCTTAAGGGATTTGTCAGACCTCAGGTTGTTTTTTTTTTTTTTTTTTTTATTTCCTGAAACCATTCCCCAGCGGAATAAAAGTTCTATGTGTTTTCGTACCATCACAAAATAAGCCTGTCCTTTGTCTTTTTTCGACCCCAGTTTTTTTTTTTTTTTTTTTTTTTTAATCTCTGTAACCATCAGAATTCTGTCCTGTGTGTTAATGGTGAGCTTGGGGCTTAATCTTTTGGTTTGGGTGTACAAATAATCTGATGACAACTGCAGACATAACTTCGATAGAAGCCTGGAAGCTCGTGAGATTCTCTGCCCCAGATGTTTGTTAGTGTTGGTATGGAGTTGCACATTATCGAACACATCTTGCCAATAAAGCACTGAGGGCTCTTTGTTTTTTTAGCAGTCTGTGGTCTACATGACTCAAAAGAAAACAGTTCGGGGTGTATGTGTTTAACTTGGCCTGAGTAATGCTCCAATTTCACAGTGGTAGAACGTTTCACTCAATTCCCTGGTTCTCATTCATAAAAACCTTTATCACTTGTTGATTATTTCCAATTAACGCCTGCATGGACTGTTCTGTTGCATCAGCTCTGCATCCTTCCCTCTTCCCCTTGCGTTGCAGATGGCAGTGGGGAGCTGCCAACAAGAAGGAATATGTTTTGGAAAGTGATTTTCAGATTCAGCATCTGAATGAGATTCTTCAACCTCCTGCTCCTCCGTCTGCCCCTGCAGTAATACCAGGTTTGCCACTGTGACAAAACCATAGCTAGCAAAAGTGTGTCAGCCAGACGGACCGCGCTGACAGTAACGCAGGTGTTCTAAATTCTCATTCTGCTCTCTGTTTCTTGATTAAACACGTGAGGAATCTTCCACCATCCTGCTCCAGATAGATGTGGTTTTTGAAGCTTGCTGATGTTTTTTGGAAGCTATGAAGTACCAAATTCAGGAACGACCGTACTGTCTGCTGCTCTTGGTAGTTTACCTGAGTACATCTTCGTGAAAGCTGGATTGTGTTCTTGGTTCTTTTGTTTGCGTTGTTTACTCTGATCTGCTGTTTTGGTACTTCATTATATACCAGCTAATTGCAGTGCAGATAAGGAAGGAAGAAAATTCAGGGTCCGTGGTGCTGTGTAATGAGTAGTTTGTACAAACAGTTGAGATACAGTGGAACAATAGACTAACTCTGAGATCTCCAGGTAAGGAGTTTAAGCTACAGCAGCCCCTCACACAAGAGAAGTTGCTTTTGAAGGGCAGTCGTTGCGGATTTCTGAGGTATAAACTGTTCTGGGGCAAACAGCGATAGGCCATAAACAACATGGACAGACTTGTAGCTGTTTCATTTGGGTGAATCGTCATGTGAAAAGCAGAACGGCGTAAGCCCAGTTCTGTGTAGGTTTTTATGCTGTGCCCTCTGCCTTTTCCCTGGGCAAAGTCAGAAGGTTCAGAACTAGTGGAACAGGTGGTGAAAATCCTGATGGCACAGAGCGATGTTGAGGTTGAAAAGAGCTACCAACAGCAGCAAAATAATGTAATGAATTAGTGATGGCAGTATGTGTATTGTCCCAGTGTCCTGAGCTTTGTCTGGCTTTGGGCAGCGTTAGTGCAGCCCAGTTTTTCCACCCTGAAAGCAATTGCCTCCTCCTCGGGCTGCAGCTCCTCCAAACCCCTATGATGGCTTTCCTCTAGGAAGTACCATGTTGGTCAAAGATTCCAGTAGCTGCTGAAAGTTTCTTGGGCAGGAGAAGTGCTGCAATGCCTGATGGCCTGTCCCTATGGCAGCCTCAGGTTTGAAATGTGACATGTGTCCAGGTCTTTATGATGATTTATGAATGGATGAACGGACAGTGTGACAGCGTGACTGAGATCTTCTATCCATCTTTGGAAGAAAATATTTCATCTGAAAGATTTCAGTCCAGAAACAGCATTTGTTTTTGTCAACGTCTTTCCATTAATCATTTTCCTGAGTATAAATGGTTAAGGTTGATGGCTTCAGATAACATAGGATTTGTTTTGGTTTCACAGAACCCTCCATCGTTTGTTTTTTATGGGTATTTTCTGCAAATACTACATTGTACAGTTCTGCTCTGTTCTTTTGGAAATTTTTGTTGGGTAAATAGATGAGGTTGAGAGCAGTTTGAAAAATGAATTAGCCTCAGAGAGAATTTAAGGTTAAAACTGGTATTTCCTTCATAATAATACAAGTGTTTCTGAACTATGGGAATTCATAGGTAAATGGAGATTTTTAAAGATATTTTCCAGGAGTGTTTGTTGTGTAAAGCTGAAGTACAGACCACATAGATGCAGTTCTTTACCATATGTGCTTCTGGATAACTGATCCAGGGTGCTGGTCACCACGTGCAGAGAGAGAATTGCGTATATTTTGGTCTGTAATGGGAACTGGAGAGTGAAACGGAGTGACAGAGTTGTACATGCTCAGTTCCTATGCGGAGACCTGATATGGAATCGTTGAACAAGATTTGTTAGTGGGTTGGGCAGGAGCTTACGGAAGTGGAGATGCTTCAGGTAGCCTCATCTGCGGTTAGCTGTGGTGTTGGTAGGTTCAACCAGCTGCTTTTAGAAAACAGCATTGATCTTTTTTTTTTGTTCTGCAGTTGTGTACCAGATGGGATGTGTGATCTCGCTTTATTTTTGTAGGTGTAGATCATTAATGTGTTTGTTTTACCATGAAGCGCAATCAGCCGGGTGTGATGGGTTTTGAAGGACAGGATTGTACCAGATGGGATGTGTGATCTCGCTTTATTTTTGTAGGTGTAGATCATTAATGTGTTTGTTTTACCATGAAGCGCAATCAGCCGGGTGTGATGGGTTTTGAAGGACAGGATTTGTTCATCGGCTTTGCTTGCTATGTGCCAGTTGGCAAGCCTTTCGGCTCCACATTTCCCCAGTTCCAGATCTGTTTTCTGGGTTGTGATTATTTCTCTGTTTACAAGTGGTTTTGTAGTCAAATAATGCAAAATTGAAAACCGAGATGACAGTAAATGAAGTCATGATGCAGGGGGATGTGGGGTGGAAGAAATCAGAGGATGACTGTTCTAGACTGAGCAAAACTATTGCTCTTGCAGAAAGCCTTTAGGGAAAAAAACCTAAAGAAACCTAAAGAAATATAATCAAGGTATTGGTATAAAAACCAAAATAGCTAGAATGCTATTTTTTAATATTTTTTTTCTGAGAGTAACAAACCCCTTGACGAACATAATTTCATGTTATCAGGTATCGAATAGCTTTGACATTTGAGAATTTTTAGGGATTATAATAAACTGTCCTATTATGCTAATGCAGGCACTTAAAAAGAATAATAATTCTTCAGCTCTCATTTCCAAAGAGCAGCTCTTGAGTCTCTGGGGTGCAGTTAACCTCTTCCTCATGTTTGCTGCAGTTGATCCAATAACTCACTAGGTGATGTAAATCACTGTCCAAGTTTGATTTATGGCTATTTTTTCTTTCCTTTTTTTTAAATTCAGTAATAAATGACCATTGCAAACTGCTGGGATTGTTACAGCCTCACTGAAGTTAGAAACCAACAGTCCCTTCCTGGCCATACACCCTCGTCAGCTCTGAAGTCCCTCAGGTCGCAGGGAGATAAGCAGCCAGTGTGAAACAAAGCGTGTGTTGAGGAATATCCTGGAAGATGTGTGGTATATGCTTTATTTTCAAGTTGCAGGTACAGTACTCTGCCTGCTGTGAGCCTGTTCTTGTGCACTGGACTCTAGGCCTGAAAAAATTCTCTCCTTGAAAGCAGATTCAGTGCTCGGGACAACTCAGCCAGCAGCTCAGCACAGGATGGGAAGTTAAGCCGTGTTCTGGGGGTGAGGGGAAGCGGAGTGTTGCAGATAACGTCTCAAAAATACAGTCAACCATGCAGGTTGTTAAGCAGAATGTGTTAAAAAGGTTTTTTCTGGAAAAGCTTTGGAGACCGTCAGGTTTTCAGGAATTCGTACTGTGTTCTATGAGCAAACCAAGTTGATTTATCCTTCTGTCTGTCCTATGGTGGAGCCTCTGTCTGTGGCCTCATCCAGCAAGACTTCAGTGCAAGCTTTGAAGTCTGGCTGACAAAATCACAGACGAACTTTCGTCATTGTTGTGGACTGCACCCTGTGGTATCAATAAATTCACAACCTTTCCCTGTCCCTTTCTGTCATCAGTCAGCGGTTCTGTGTGCAAACATTGATTTAAAATCACCGGTTCAAGTGTCACGTCTGCAGCTTCAGCCTCTGAGGGCTCTGTTTAAAATGAATGGGTTTTAAACCATTTAATTTGTTTAATTTAAACCATTGAATTTGTTTCCTGGAGCATCGAGGACGGTTGTGTGAACAGCCCTTTCATGCCAGTCCAGTCTGTTTATGTCTGGGCATGGAAGGTCTTGAAGGAAAACGGCACCAACTGTCTGTGATCTGTGTTCACCGTGTTCACCTCAGGCGCGCTCACAGCTAGGGAACAACGTCAGTTAGCAAAATATAAAGAGCATAATGAAAACTTCATGACTTCAGAGGATTTACCCCCTTTGGATTTAAAAATTTTTGTTCAGAATCTCAAGTTTTTAAAGAGTGTGAAAATACATGCAGAATCTTGCAGTTTCTGGTAAATTGGAAGTTTGACTAAGGGAGTCACAATTTGAACTGCTGTTTGTAACTGCATCCATCGGCCCACAACACTGGCACTTGTCAGGCCTCTGCTTTCAGTTCTGTCTCCCATTGTTTGGGCTTTTAAAAATCCTTAGTGCAAAGCAGGCGGTAAAGGGGTTTCTGTGCGTTCGTGTAGAAACACGCCTGCAGACACCCTCAGTCTCGTTTTCAGGTAGCTGCTACCACCTTGTAATGCCAGCTAGTCATGAGCAGCGTCTGGAAGAATTGCTGTGGCTTGACATATATAAATGGAGAAATGAAACCCCAGATACCTTCTTGAGGTGTAGTAGACACGTTTATTGGAGAATTAAGGTTCTGTCGTGCATTCAGAAATCTGGTTTATGAAATGGAACTAATCAAGAAAGAATTCTTTGATCAGACATACGCCCCTCTGTCCTTACCGGGGCTGCATAGTGTTAGTTTCTTTGGCTGCAGTATGAAAAAATAAAAACTTGACATCTTTGCTTTCCAAGGTCTCTGAGTTTGTCACAACAACTTGTCAGCCTCACCATCTCGTCGTTGATTGTGGTCCTGCATGACAGTGAGAACCCTGATCTACCTCTTGCTTTTACCTGCATTGAAACATACTCTTCATGTAGAAGAACCTGCTACAAATTAAGGGGACGTCTGTAATTCATTATTTTTAGGATCAACACAACTTTATGTTGAAAATAGTTTAAGAACTCTCGTGACTGTGATTGTTATCGTTATGGGCTGTATCCTGGAAGATCTACAGCAGCAGTGCTGAGAACATGGTGAATCTCGCTTTGGACATCCATGCTGGAGACTTCGTGTGGGATTAGGCTTGCCCTGCTGGTTGTGTCTGTCTGGAGCTTTTGTGGCAGATCATCGCTTTGTGAAGGTTTCACGTGTACTCCCTTTGCTATTGGGAGTTAAAACTCACAGAGGACTAAGGAGAAAGGGTGTCTTGATTGGAGACGCTCATGCAGCAGTGTTCTCACTGGAATTTTACATTCCATTACTGTTGCACTAAGATACCGGGGAGCCAAGTGTTTAGTAATTTGTTGTTGGGATTTGATAAATTCAGAAACGATGTAGAACTTGCAGATAGCATAAGGTTGAGAGTGCAGCGTCAGTTGTGGAATTAAAATAACAATTGAATACCAACATTTCATCTGTGTTTCGGAGAGGTCAATAATTCATGCATGTATGGGACGGAACTTAATCTATAAAACTTCTCAAACTGACCAAGATTTGAACTGTGGTGATTCATTCGCCCAAGCCCAGTTTTTCTTAGGTTGATTGTTTCTGATGAAACATCATTCATAACAGTCAAATTATTCAGATGAGAGCCGAGCAAGTAGCAGCTGGTAACTTATTTCCGAGAAATGAATGCAAAATGCGTTGCCTGGATCTTTCTAGTGGTGGTGGTGGTGTTTAAAATGTGCCTGTGAGGCTTGAAACACGAGAAATGCTCTCTGAGAAAGATAGAGGTTTGAATTCTTTACCGTCCTGCTAGCTAACAAACTGCCCTCAAGGTTTAGACAAAGGTTTCAGTCTTGTAGATGTGTTACAAGGCTTAATGTGTTCCTGCTTGCCAGGTCATCGTGCAGTAGGGTCTCCTGGTTGTTCCTCTTAGCCCACGACAAATGTGAAATCCTTTAAATTAGGAGGATTAAAGCAGCGGAAGTAACTTGTGCTTGTTCTGAACTACATGCGGGTAAACAGATTCTTTATTCCCACTTAGCTAATACACAGGAACTTTGTTCTGTGCCTGAGACCTTAGTGAATCCTTTTATTTCCATTTTCTAAAGAAAAACCTTATGCAGAAGTTACGGCACCAAAACCCCAGGCAGTTGTGTGAAGTCCCTTGTGGGGCAGTGTATGTCTGTGCACAACGGTAAGCGGAGAAACGAGAGAACGGAACGTGTGTGGAATTTACCCCTTGTGCTAAATCAGCATCCTTCAGCTGTGAGGGTGTCTGAGAGTGAGGGAGGGGCTCAAAAGGGCTTTGATTTCTGTACACAGATTAGGGGGACATTGACATGTGAATTAGTGTCTAACATTGAAAACCAATCCTTGTATTAAAACGCGGGTGAACCCGCCCCCTTGCCGCATCCCATAAGGGCATTTTAGGTGAGTTTTAGGGGAAGCAGAACATTTACTTGAGTCCTCTGGTTCCCTGAGCCTGGCCAGCAAGTGCCTTCGAGAGAGACACGTACAGGGTGCGTGACTTGAAACTCACTTCAGGACAAATACCTTCATACGGCTCGTGCTTCTCCTTTTGCCTAAGAAAACAATTGGAAACAACTACTGTGTTTAATGGGAGTGGACGGTTTTTACCTCGTGAATGTTGTAAAGTGGGTGAAACCAATTATTAGGATTATATTCTAGTGAAGCCCTAAAAATCTTGATGAATTTGAAGCAGTGCACTGGATTGTGGAAGCGTGTTACATACTGGATACTTTAAGAAGTCATTTATCAAGCATATAATAAACAGAAGGGGGCAGAAAAGCCTTATATATTCCTTTGGATTCCAGTTTTGAGAATTTAAATATTTTTTAATGATGCAGTCTTGAGATGGTTGGGAGTTTGAAAACCCAGCAGTTTGAGCGTTCCCTGGGAACCTTTCTGGAAGTTAGGGTATCTAATTCTGTGGTTACAACCAAACAAATGAATGAAGAAGAGAGCAGCTAATAAATTTGTGATTAAAGGAGGCAAGCTTGCATCTTGCCTTGGAAGTGACAGAAACTGAAGTTGTGTTTCGAGTCATTCACAGACCAGTTTACACCAGACCAAAGTACCAGTAATACTATTTTTAAGGGTTGCAAAAAAGCCGACTGGTCTTGCTGCTTCTGGAAAATAGCACGTGCAGGATAGTTTTAAAAGAAATAATCAGTGGGGCCTTTGGAGAGTCCTGCTTTTACTTTAAGCAAGGTGGCAAAGAGCTATAGATGGGTTCAGAGCTTCGGAAGGGTGAAGCAGCCTAACATCTCGCAAGGTCTCGGCAAGGTTGGTGAGAGGGCGGAGAGCCAGTCTTCCATCTGCTTCGTCTGGCAGCAGATGCTGTTTGACTGATGCGTTTCCAAACGTAAAAAACATACGGATTCCAAACAGTGTGTCTTTCCAAACAGAATTTTTCCTCTTTGTGGAACTGTACATTTTTGCATATCTTTAGCTCAGTGTCTTTGTTCCATATGGAAGGGTGGAGTATGAGACAGGAAATCTGCTCCTAATAACCCTTGAAATGGTTTTCTTTGTAAGAAGCGAAGAGTGGTGTTTCTTTACCATCCTGTTGGGGTGTATGGGCATTAAAGATACGACACTACAGAGAACTCTCTGAGGAGGAGTTCTGTAAAAATGTGTGTGTGGTGGTGAGTGTATGTAACTGGTTGGGGGGTTATGAAAAGCAAGAGAAACAGAGGAAGATGATGGCAGTGATTCCCCAACTGCTCTGTAAGAGCTGCGTGGTTGAGTTCTGTTTGCTGAAACCTGACATGATGTGTGTTTGTAGTTTATCTGGTAACCATCAGGGCTTCAGTTACTGTTAGTAGTGTCTTGAAAGCCAGTTTTTAACACTGCTTCTAGTGCCTTGTAAGTCAGGCTTATGCTGATAGTAGATATCCGAGTTTATAAGACAAGTTGGAAAATGCATCTAGAAGTAGCTAATTGTGTAGTAGAGGATTCAAAGTCTGACATTTCATACATGCTCTCTAAACATACAGCAGTTCTTATTTCAGTGCGAAGGCTGCAGTAGGTAATTTCACTGACAGTAGCCGTGGCCAAGAGTCTCTGTGTTTTCATATCGAACAGGACTGTCCGTCCCTTACAGATGACTGTTTCTCATGTCATGTTTAATGCAGACTCCAGGAGGCTGCAGTGCTGCTCCTTAACTAGTTCAGGAAGTTCAGGCTCAAAGAAGGCTCACGACTGTAAATTTCTTTCCATAGGGTCTGAAAAAGGAGATCTCCCTCTTGTATTTTCTGAGTACATTTACCTTTAAAGAGCCTTGTATTAACCTGTTAATTGTAAGTCATGGCCTGGCCCTGTCCATTATCAGGCTCAGATGACTAATAATTAGAGCCACTTCGGTTTCCATAAACGCTGAAACTAGCTGTGTAAATTCAGTCCTAGCTGTGTTGCTTGCACATGGCCTGGATGTGCTGTTTTTGCTGCTTTTGTGTATCTGCTTAGGGCAAAAAGTCCTTTGGAGGTTGTTTCCTTGTGCATTTAATTTTTACAGAGTTTTCGTTGTGTTTGAAATAAGATAAATTAGGGTTTTTTATTTAACCATCTGGGTATGAAGTTGCCTGTGTACCCATCCAGGTGGTGTAAAATCCTGGAGGTAACAAGCTCGACTCCCTGTGGGTTCTTTGGACCCACGCAGTGGTATCTGCTGCTGGTTGGCTGGTGAACTGGTTGGAAGTGGACAGTGTCATTTATCAACGGTTACATAGGATTGTACAGGCCTGTTTAGCTTTTCTCAGAGCACAGTAATCCACAACAGGTTTTAGCAGCTTTTAAACCTGGGTAAGATTGCTCGTAAAGCCTGTAGTTCATGTTGTTCTGATGTCAGCCAGTGCAGAGGCTCACTCTGAAGGTAAGGCTGGGTACAATAAACTCCATATAGATGTATTTGTAACTCAGAGAATGTCTGGCTCTTCCTTATTTGAACTGAAATCTGACATTAAATGTTCTCAAACTGTTAGCAGTATGTTTTGGTAAATGCTGCATTTCCTTTATCGTAAATCAATTACAGCTTTCTCAGGTCTCAGCTCCATGAATCTCTCCAGTGGTGGCTGGTGTACTTTGGCTTCTCTTTTTAATCGTTAGCTCTGTCTTTATAATGTCCGCTCTTATGTGATGTTCCAGACACAAAGAATCCAGAGATAATTTTTGATGACTGAACTATCACCAAAATGACGGATAATACTGCTGCTTTTGTGGCACTTGGCTGTGACCAGGCAAACCGTACGGCTTAGGGCCATGAAAACGTGAACTGCTCAAGTGCCCATACAGCTCTTACCCCACAGCAAGGGTCGCACTGCTCTTCAGCTCTGTGAATGGTTTGGTTGTTGGCAAGTTTGCTGTCTTCTGGGAGATGAGGAGCTGCATTCATTTTTTCTGGCCTAAATCCACTGTAATTTTGTGTACGTTTTGCTGGTTTGTGGTTTTGTTCATGTATACCATCGTGTAGGTTCTTAACTCCGTTTTCTCATGCCTGTGTGGGTAGGGAATCTTAACTGTGTGTGCAGAAGGCAAAGGAAGCAGGTGGCCATCAAGAGGAAGGAGCATTTTGATGTTATCTTCCTAAATAGTGATGAAGAGATCCAGAAAGTGGCTGTTCTTACAGATGAACATAAGTGGTAGGGGAAGATAAAGAAGGGAGAACACCACACTTCTAAAATGGTGGTTTTCTGTATCATTTGGAAAACATTTAGATTTTCTTTGTGGTAGAGCTAATTGTAATGTTCTTCCAGAGCCCCCACACATCATGAGCTGTACCTTTAAGTCTTAATGTTCATCCCCAGCAGTAAACTGAAAGACGTTAGCATTCAAGGTCTCTTTCCCACACTTGCTTTCTTTCAGGCTGCGTTTGGCCAAAGACCTTTGGTACAAGCAGTGTGCCTCCAGTAACTCCAGCTCCTGCCTTCCCGGTCTCCTCTCTTTCTGCATCTCCTTCCAGTATGACTTTGGAGGAGGAGGAGGATGTCCTCAGAAGCACGGTCTTCCAGCTAAGCAGCACACGCTGTGTGGGCATTGTAGGGACCACAAGGATTGTTTAGAGGGGAAGGAGCAGTACGGGGACTAGCTGGATGGCTCTAAGCTGAGCCCTGTCTCCAAACCCTTACTAACCTATTTGCAGATGTTCACACGTGCAAAGAAGGCTCAAAAATGGTCGAAAGAGAGTAGTCTCTTCTTTTTTTTCTCTAACTGGTTGAGCACTGCTGTAAATATTCCATTAACTGGTCTGTACTAGTGTGTCCAGGAAAACATCTCCGTTGGAGTTTTTCCACAGTAATTTTAATTTGTTTGGAGAAACAAATGATCTTGCTTTTGATCTTGTACCTTGTGGAAGATAGAAATGTCTGCTAGTCCCTTTTGCTTGATTTTTCTCTCTTTCTAAAGGAAAACTTTGTCTGGGAAGAGGAGGAGATGATGGCCGTGGTATTGCCAAAAGTTCCTTTATGTCATTGGCCGCATTTGGTGTGATTGGCAGATTATTGGCAGTGACAAACCAACAGTTAAGGCTGATGATCGTATCTATGACTCACACGTTTTCCATACTGAAAATTACCTTTGGCAGCAATTTTCTTATGCAAAATGTAGAATGTCCTTTTATATTAAAAAAAAAAAAACCCAAAACCAACAGCAGAGGCTGAATATGCACATTTGAAAATCATTAACGGAGATGTTTATTTTTTTAGAAATATTTTCACCTGTGATTTAACAGATTACTCAGTAAACTGCACTTTAAAATCCCCCTCAATATAATCAGATCTGTCGGTCACATGCGTTTAAGATTTTTTACAAAGTTGTGTCCAAGAATAGGCAAATTGCAGAACCAGTCTCTCCAAGTCCTAATGCTTATGGGGAAAGGAACATGTGAACACAACTGGAAAGTCCTGAAGTCTGTGCAGCCACACTGGGTTTCTGAAGCCCTCCCCCTGACCCCTCTTAATATTTTCTTTCCATCTTCTCCGTGAGTGTAGCACTGGCAGCACTCATAGGAAGAATTGCTTCATTTGGGATCTGAGTGAGTATCAGCAGCTTTCCTCCATCTTCAAGATTTTTATCATCTGTGTTTCAGTACATAAGTCATGATTAAAGTTCTCTCATCTTCAGTATGAGGTGCCCAGACTGAAACAAGAAACTAGAATAATCCAGAATAAGGATGCTGTGGGCTGTAGTAAGTTTCAGTGATTTCCTCAGACGGGTTTTGTCGGGTTGGCCCAATGTTTTGCCTTGACATAGAATTCCTTGTTTAATTTTGTGTATATTCAGCACATTTTTTACTGTTGATTCTTTCAAATAAACAAATACATCTGAAAACAGAATAGAACATCTCAGTGGGAAGCACATTCCCGTATCTGCAGGCAAGCCGTTCCTCCTCTGTACAAACGGGAGCCTAAGTCACTCCTTTTTCAAGCATAACAGAGCCTTTTCATATTGGTCCCAATTGTTATTTTCTTTTGCTGCCAGGTAAGTAACTGCTCAGGTTTCACAGCATCAGCTCTGAAAATTCTCTGCCTCATGGAGCCTCATTGTCAGAATTTGTCAGCAAATTCCGTAGCCGTTCTTGTTCCATGTACAACAGGGACCGGAACTGGAGTTTTTGGTTAACATTTATGACGTATTGAGTAGAAGGGTTACCTCATCCTCCTCACTCAGGCTAGTTTTGAAAGCATCATTCTTCAGGAGCTAAACATTAAACATCAGAAATTTCTTCTCCTTTGAGACTGAAAAAGAATGGAGTGAATTTAACAGGAGTCGTTGTGTTAGTAGATGCAGAACACAGAAATAATCTTGTATGCAACACTAACGACTCCTGGTGAGAGACAAGAAACTTTATCCAGTTATTTTCAAACTAGATGTAGAGTTCCTACTGAGGCAGGTTCATCACGGAGAAGGGTTAAGTGGTGGCTGTTGTTTTGTTGTGCTGTGCTGAATGTCTCCAAATGCTTATTTTAGCTGTTCTCTACCACTGTGCTTTCTGTGTGACCGTGTTGTCTCTCCGACCTTACAGAGTCTTTGAGTCCTTGCACCGTCGTAACACTTCAGTTCCACGTGTGAAACAGTTGATGGACGGTTTGGTGGTAGCTGTGGCTTGTTATGGAGGCTTTCCTTGGGTAGGAAAGTGTAGTTTTAGGGCTGAATTTGAAAAAAATGTTTATACATTGAAGTTAGCAAAGCTGAACATGCACTGGTGCATTGAAGAGGGGATAAATCTGTGCTCGTGGATTGTATACAGGTATTCCCTTATTCCAAGCTTGCTTAAATTATCTGTCTGCCATCCAGCTCACTCTCCAGATTGTCTTCCATAAAAATAAATACTCCTAAAAAAAAAAAAACCAAACCGAAGGGCACTGGCCCCAATGTTTTCTTTAGTTTTAGGCCAATTTTTTGTGCTAAGACTCTTTTTTCAAATATAAACTTAATATGAGCAAAATCCTGAGGACTTTATAAATGTAATTTTATTGCATTTATCTCTAGAGCTGAAATTAATTATTCAGAGTGTTCATTAAAAATAAGCTTTGGTAAGTGACATTTTAAACATTCAGAAGTGATTGCAAAAAAGATGGTGACACTGAACAGTGTCTAAAAGGAAGTGTGAAATTTCTGAATGTTTTAAACTGGCCTGTAAGAACTTCAAACCATGGGGAAACGTAACAAGAACATGTATTACCGCTGCCCTGGGGGGGCTGGCAGCATTGCCACATATCGGTGTTTCATCAAGGATTTGGTGTGCCAGTGTCGAGATCCATTTAGCCCTTACGAGAGATTCTTTTCCTTAGGTCTGAATGCTGGATATTGTGGTGCTTCAAGTCTGATGTAGACACGTGAATATTCACCCAGGCAGGTGCTTCGTTACAGCTGAAGTAAACAAAGAGCTGCTGTCATCAGATTTGTTTGAGTTTCAACAATTAGCCAAGGAACACAGGAAAAATAAATGACCATCAGTTGTGTTCGAGGTGTTGGACCAGTAAAACAATAGTGGGCTATTTGCTGTGGGAAGCAAAGAGAAAGAACAAAGCCGCCTCTGTCAGTAAAACACACATTTTCTTCTAAGTTCTTGCCTTTACCATGACCACAGTGGAAACAGTCTTAAATATCCAAACCACACCTTTGAATATTGAGTAATGGGATGAGAATAACGTTAATAATCTCTGAGAGCAGGTGACATGATAAGCTGCGCGGTGGGGACAATTATTTACTTCATAGTTACCTTTGTATTATAGCCTAGACTCAGTGTGGTTTTCTGCACAGCACTTCTGTAGGTAATTCCTTCTAGCTTGTCATCATAGGTGAGAGAGAAGGCTGGCTGGTTCTCATGCACTAAATGCTCTTCTGTTTGTGTTAGGTTTTTTTTTTTTTGGTATGTGAAATGTACACAAGAAATGGTTTATTCTCATCATTATTTAAAGATACAGGCTGTCCCCATTCTGTTCTGTGCCCTAGTACCACTCTCGTCTCCCTGCCCTTGCAAGCCTCTAGCCCTGGAAGACAGTATGTGCTCTTTAACTGAGCTCATCATCCAGTTTCGCAATAAATACTTTTACTTTTTTTTTTCCCTAGGAATTATCCTACTAAAAATGGTGCGTTGCTGTGTAAGTTGGCCATAGTAGCTCTCAAACCGCTCGCTCTGACTCCCCAAACAAGAATTGTTTGGAGTGGTGATTTACAGACTTCCTGCTGCGTATCTTGAGTTGATGAATTCTTTATCGCTTTGCCAGGGGTCGTGGACTTTTATATAATTCCATTGAAGCCATCCATCGTCTGAAAAAAACCCGAGTACTGGAAATGATGCAGATGTCAAATTCGATGGATTACCAGCTTTAGCCTTTGATACGTAACCGCGATGCTGGGAGAAAGAGCAGAGGCAGTCTCTGGTTTTAAGCAGAGTCTTTAAACCGTACGACTGTGTTAATGTATTATTTATAAGGTTTGCTCCTTTACATTCTATTTTCTTCTCTGATTTTTGTCTCGTAGTGTTGTCCCTCAGACCACAGTAATACTGAACAACGACCGGCAGAATTCAATTGTAGCCAAGATGGTTGGGCAGGAAGAGCCACTGGGCAGAGCGGCGGATTCTCTGGAAAATATCCTTAGCAAGTTAGTAGCAGCAACGGGAATCCTCCCCTTTTGTTGACCTCCTTTGACAGATCATTGTCTGTCTCTGCAGCAGTTTGAAGTGCAGAATGAGGAAAATTCCTGTAATAGTGGGGAGGAAAAACACTGAACTGGTACTTGAGTATTTTATCAGGCTGATGGTTCTGCCTAGGGAACCCTTGTATCAGCAGTATGGGTACGGAACAGCGCTTCGCTCTTGGTGGGGAGAGAACACCTTGGGGGATCTGGGGTAGTTCAGTGTTAGCTGGCAGCCCGCAGGCAGAGTGCCCATAGCTGGGTATTTCTAACATGGATCCATGATCACTCGGGACCGTGCGAGATCCTGCGTGGATCCAGCTGAACAAGGAGTGTGCAGCAGCCTGGGAAGGCTTGTTAGAATTTGTGCTATCTAAAGCAAATTCTAGATTAAGTTCGACTGGAGAGTCTGGGTAGACAATGTTTTTAAAGAATATGTTTTTATAAATTGTTTAAATGCTTTTTGCCTTGCCCTTTTCCCTTGATGCAAATTTAGAAAGTGTGCATCTAAGATTTTCATTTCTCCTGCTATTTTCCTTCCGTTTTATTTTAGCTCTGAATTATAAACTGGAGAAGGCTTGTTTAAAGGAGTATGCTTTTATAATCCAACTAATTTTGTCAATTAGTGTTTATAATTCTCTTACAATGCTGCAATTCGTGATCAAGGACTGTGTCTTCCCAAAGCTCACGTTCCTTTCTTTCCCCCAGTGCTGTTCCTGGACGAAGGCAGAACACCATAGTGGTGAAAGTTCCAGGGCATGACGACAGCCACAACGAAGACGGAGAGAGCGGCTCTGAGGCCAGTGACTCAGTTTCCAACAGCGGACAATTAGGAGGCCAAAGTATTGGGAACAACGTCACGCTGATTACGCTCAACTCTGAAGGTACGCTGTAAGGCTGCCTGAGCAAACTGGATGCGTGGCGTTGCAGCCTCCTGCCACGCTCCAGGCTGGGGGAAGAGTGGCTGGAAACTGAATAAGGGATTCTTTGACTTTTATAGCAGATTATTAAGAGCTTTCAGGTTCTGTCCTGTTGGTCTGTTGTGAGACAGAGGTGCTTCTGAAGGGTGTTTCATTCTGGGTCAACGGGGAATTAAAGGAGACTGAGACTGTCTGAGTCCCGCTCAAAGGAGCGATCAGCAGGTAGTGCTGATAGCCGATGTGGAGAATACATCTAAAACCTCCTCTTTGTGCAGTCTGTTAGTGTTTCACTGAGCTGTGGTCAGCTATGCCAGGAGCAAAGCCGCTGCCGTTAGGAGGGCGTTTGTATGTAATGCCCTTTCTGACTTGGATGGTTGGCACAGATGTGCAGACAGATGTGACGTCGGCCTTTGGTGCCGTTGTTGTGTGTGGGAATTTCGAAGGATCAGCTAATCCATTAATGTCTTCAGATCTGACTTTGCTCAGACCTTCAGAACAGTCATCCGTTAAAAATCTCTCGGGGATTGATGAATGCTCTGAGAATCAGATTAGTAATCCCTCGCCCCGATGTCATCTTGCCCTCGTGAAGATGAGAGCACTGCTTGCACAGGAGGAATGCTGAGTGAGGTTGTCACAGACAGTCAATTATTAAGGAAGGAAGTGATGAAGAATCATAGGGCTCTTTTGCAGACTTGTTTTTTTCAACAGTAAAAGGCGAAAGTTCCAGCACCCATCAGTTTGCTTTCACTGTCTGTGGAAGAATCCTGAGTGACTTTGAGTTGCTCAGAGGAATCTCAACTGTAAAATACGAGATGGCTCAGAATGGTGTGGTTCAGCCCTTATGGACTGAGACTAAACAGGTTTTCAGTCTGACTCCATCTGTCTTCTGGTGTCTGGAAAGCAAAACGAAACTGTGTTTACAGTTGGGCTTTAGCGGCCTTTGGAGATGGCGTTGACCTGTGGATATGTTTAGAATTTAGTGGATAGGTTTATATAAAGGCATTGTTTCTCTGTGCTGGTGTTTGCAAAGAGCATTTAATCACGCCTAGTGGTTTAAAAAATATTAGTGTTGTTGTCTTTTTCTTTTTAAAAAATAATTATAGAGAAGCGTGGAGCCCAGTTCTCTGTTGCAATAATGGTCTAGAATAAGGAGCTCTCTTTTCTTTGGGCAACAATTGATTCTTTCTTCTGCTGCTCAGGAAACTGCAAATGCTCACCCTTTCGCCAGAAGCAGTTACTGGTCTGTGGAGTGGTGATTTTTGAACTGAAAGTACCTAGAGATATTGCATCTCTAAGTTTTGTGAAATTTGGTGAATTTTTTCCACATTTCACTTTGAAATAATTAATTCCTTTTGTGTGGGGATAATACAGAAAAATATCAACACTGATGTGTTCATTGGACTACAGTTCTGAACGTGGTGTTCAGGAATCATGCCATCTTGAAGGTAAACCCCAGCGAGAATAGAATTGTTCAGTATTGAGTTACCAGGGTAAAATCAAATTAAAATAGGCTAGAAGGCTTACTAGCGACTTACTGTTTTTATTAATTTCGTATTTTTGGCACAGTGTATCCTTATTCAGCCAACTAAGAAATAATATTTCTTCATTTAACTTGTAATTTTACCCCACAGATATTAATAGCTGTCAGAAGTGATGAGGCTGCTGTCATTTTCAGTGCGTGTGTTAGAGTGTGTCTTTTCTGCTCTAGTTTCGTTGCAGCCCAAGTGGGTCTTCTGGGGAAATTGGAGCAGAGCAGTTAGTTTGGATATGTAAACAGTGGTGTAGGTTTATGACCAGGTGCTTTAGATGTAAGATTACATTTTCTACAAACAGGGAGATAACTTAATACTCGAATCAAAGCTCGAAACTCTGTTTTACCAGACCTTCCTTCCTCCAGAAACCCTGTTTGAAAGAATTGAGTGCCCCTGATCTTCTCAAAGTTTAAATGAGGCAGGGACATCAACTTCAAGTGACTGACTTTGAGTCTTTGTGTTCTGGAGATCTGAACTGGAGCTTCATTTAAATCCTGAGTAAAAAATAGAAACTTTTTTTTCTTTAACTGTACTGAATGAGGAAGCCCAGGTGTGACCTACTCCTGGACTCACACTCGAGAAGTGAAAAAGCAGAAACCTCTTAAACCAGCAAGCATACAACCTACCAAGTAAAACTGCCCCAGCTGCTCTGTTCGGGTAATTTAAACTACTCAGCAATGCTCAGATGTTAATTGTAAGTGCTGTCTGTAGGGTCTGATTGACTTAATCATCCCCCTCTCTTTTCTCTTGATTTTTCTGACTGAAGAAAAAAATGCCTTCCTTGCATCTTTAACACAGTGTGTTAATGATGTGTATAAAGGTCCTCACTGGAACCAAGAGTCATTGCTTCAAACCAGAGAACTTCTTGTTGTCTAATGATCTTAGTTCTAAGCTGAGAAATTCTGGTCCGAAGAGCTTTTGGAGAGCTCCTGACAGCTGTGACACTGGCCTTACCCACAGCGCATGGCACTGGTGAATGCAGAGCCTGGTTGCCTGTTCTTTTCTCTTTCTGTCTTTTGAAACACCAGAGCAATATAGGTAACTCCTCCCGTGTGTTCAGACGTCTCTTGTGCAGTTGTTATGCTCTGAATACATGAACAAGTCTGTTTTAGCACAAATGTTTTCTGGAGGAAAGAAACCACCGAATGAGAGTTGGAGCATGTCAAATCAATGAACAGCCTGTTTTACTGCGTATCTGAGAATGGGGATGGCGGCTGGTTTTCTGACTGGGTTTGGTGGATGAAAACTGTGTAACTACAATGAAAATGAATGTTTTTGCTGTGCTCCCCTGAGGCACTGTGTGCTTTTTCTTTAAGCTGCAGGAAACCTGTGTTTCACTTTTCTTGTTAAACTCGGGAACTTTTCTTGTTCATTGTTCTCTTCTTTTTTTTTTTCTTTCCTTTTTTTCCCCCCTTGCATGGATTACACATCTCACTCCTTTAATGGAATAAGAAACAAACATTTCTGACTAAGAAGTGTTTGAAGTAAATGTCAACAATTGATAGATGAGTTTTTTTTTCTCTTAAAATCCAGATTACTTTAACATGACTGTGTTCTTACTGTAAGTTGTGGAGTACAGCATATTCCCAGTTTAAACAAAGTCACTTTTTTTTTTTAATCTTGAACTTTCTAATGAGGCTTAAAAATGATGAGCAATTGCCTAATGAAAAACACTTTTAAAACATCATCTTTTGGGCCTGCTGTCCCTGTGCGTTTTGTAATGAACTGCTGTAGACCTTCAGGAACTGTTACAGATAGCTGGTTTGTCTGTTTGTTTAGTTAAATGGGTCCTAAGGCAGCGACTTTAACCCACATGTGGAGCTGTGACTAGAATGGAGTTGGTGTTTCTCTGAGGTGTGTCGGAGCTGGGCAGAGCTGTGTGATTTAAATGTCGTGGGCACCCTCCAGTGTTATGCGGTTCATAGTATTACCCAAAGCAAAGGTAGTGCGGGGGGAGTTCATTAGTTCCACTGGTACAGTTTTGGAGTGGGGCAGCCATTAAGTTTTACGTACTAACCATGCTGACATGTCTTTTTTTTAATCATTGATTGGGAGTTTGTTGTGCTTTTGCTCTTCAGTTTTCAGGTATTGCACTTCTTTCAGGGTGGTAATAGAAGGAAAAGTTCAGACACTGAAGCTGTTTAGAGGAGACTGTTTTTCTGCGCTTGTACACTTGTAGAGGTCTGTAGACTCTGAACTGGGTTCAGCAACTAAAATGGTACAGCTGACGCTGTCCTTGCAGAGCACTTTGTGAATCGATTCTTTAGGCCTTCGTGTCTCTGAAGATACCGGTACTAGTTGGTTATGTGGTACGTAAGGCCTGGGGTACAGTCTCTGTTCACAGCTTGTATCCTAAAGTTGTGTTCTTCTGGATTTTGCCTTCACCTGCAAAAAGTGACATTGTGAAGAACATTAGATCCAGGCTGGTTTTAAGTTGCAGAAGTTTTAAACCTCTGATATTAAGTGCCTGTGTTGTTTTCTGCCTTTACTAAGTTCTCTCGTACTGGTATGTGGCTGTAATCCTGTCACGGGTTGGTTTTCTGTTGGCTGAGCTATAACCTGGCAACCGTAGCGCTTTCATGCTCACCACAAAGCTGTTAAAATATTCTGATGTTCTCAAATATATTTGTCTAAACATTTTAACCAAAGAGCTTTAGTATTAGGCAAAGAAAGTCAAGTTGCAGGATGGACAAATAGGTTTGGGTAAGAATGGTGAGTAGATTTTCAAATGATTGCTTAAAAGGAGCCTTTTGTGTTCTTAATAGATAACATCTGAGATGAATAGAGCTACTGTCCGATTCTTCAGTATGGAAGGAGGAAAAAGCAGGACCTCTCGTCTCTGTGCTGTAAGAATGTCCTATTCAGCATTACCGTGCTGCTTTAAAAGATACTATTAAAAATGTCTGTGCCACAGCCAAGGCTTTGAAATTACTAAGACAGAAACACGCTGTCCTTAGTATCTCCCAAGGATGTGAAACGTGCTTGAACAGAGCTCCGTGAAAGCTGTTTTTAAGTGATATAAATAAAACAGCTAGATCCGTTGATTTAGAACTCAGGTCCCTGAACTTCAGCCTTGATACCCTGAAGGATGATGCTTGGCACCGCATGTGATAGTTCTGTGTCCTGTCTGTTTTCTCTGCGTTCCTTTTACTGAGTTTTAAGACTATCAAAAACAGAGAATTAGAAACGTAAACACGTGTGTTTTTTGAGAAGATAAGGAAGAAGTGGTCTATGTAGTGTGTTAATTAAAGGATGAATAATAGTTTTCCAAAGAGAACTGTTTAGTCACATGTTGCCTCTTCCACTTTGCTTTCCAAAAGTGAATCCAAGCTGCTATTTGTACGTGGCACAGACTTATCTGTCCCCGGGATTTTCCAGTTCGCTGTATGATCAAATCTCACGTGTTATATGATCATTTGCAGCACTTTGCTTTTTCTGCCAAGGTCCTTATGAGCAGATTCAGACAGCAAGAACGAACTGTTAAACAGCAAACCTTTTGTACCTTAAGCCAGGATTATACAGAGCTGATGGGGAGACTTGAGGAGCTTCAGTGACTTGTTACAGCCAAAGACGACTATAGAAATTGAGTTGCTGTGATTTGCACGTGCGTGTTCTCCGTGCTGTGTGTTGTCTCTCAGGCAACTGAAGAAGGAGCACAGGAGATACTCCAGGGGTATTTTCAGAGTATCTCCTGTAGCGTCCTGGTCCTCTAACCACAGGGGCTTCGTTAACCGAACGGTGTCTCCCTTAGCCAAATCCTTTGGGCTGTATAGATTATACCTGGAGCATGAGATTCTTCTGGCTTCTTTCTTTTATATTTACAGGGGTATTAAACCTTTTTTACCTACAAGGCAAAAAACGCCAGTTCTGCATCTGAGATTTGAGATGTTTGTGGATATGTGTGTGTGTCGTACACTTCCTTTTCCAGAACTCCCAGCGTCTTAACTGCTTTTCGTGGTAAGAGGAGGTTTTGGTGAAAGCTGGTTCTTTAGCCTTTCTTCTAGCACAAGCTTTAAATCCCCTTGCTAGATTTGTAGGTTACCATATAGCGTGATTGTCACTCTGTTCCTTGGGTTTTGTGATAGTTCAAGAAGTCGGTCCTCTATAGTCTTTGTCACCTAATCGTTGGGCTCTTGCAGGGGCAAAGGACTTGGGCTAACTGACAGGAGTTTATTTTAAAAGGTGATGTAGAATCTTCTACACATAGCCAAATATTTAATTTCTCTAGAAATGGGGGTTTATTTTTGTAGGTTAGCATTTGGGGTTTCTATTTTTAGGTTAAGTCATCTTTCTGTCTTTGTACTGCAGCTTCCAGTCGGTTTTCTCTGCAACATATGCCAGATTTGCACCCAGCCTTGTTAGTAAAATAAACTCAACTGCTCGAGATAATGGAACATGTGAATTAAGAGTCTATGTGGGCAAGTGTTCCCTTTTGTTTTTCCTGGTTTTAAAGGAGTGACTGACAGCACCTAGGGAGAGAGGAGTCCAGCTCGGCTTCCAGTCCTCCTGATGGGCTAGGGGAGTGTATGCCCATGGAAAGACAGGAGTAACCGCTGAGTGTCTGTCATCTCCCCGGGTGGGAAAACACACACATATGGTGAGAGCGAGTCTGAAAGCCGCAGCAGCTCTTGTCTGGTTTTTGTTCTCTTGACATGGGTTTTCTTGATGCTGACCTTAAAGCTCGCTCGCTCTGTTTCCATAGAAATGCCTGTTTGCATCGCAGCCCCAGCCGCCTCTCGTCTTCTCCCACGTCCCTGCCGAAACAGAGGAACGGTCATCTGTGTTGGGAGATAAAAGAAATGGACTTAATACAGTAAAAGTGATTTGAAAACAGCGTTGAAAAGCAAACTAGTTCAGGATTCGGTAGAATGGAGATAAAGGCGAATTTTCTGATCTTCAAAAAACATTGAAGAGGGGCTAGAAATTAGGCTGTCTGTCATTGAAATGAGCTTCTGAGTGGAGAGGGGCAATCAGATGAAAATGTCAGGACTTTTAACAGTGGGAGTGGAAACGATCAAGAGCCACTTCTCTGATGATAAAATATTTGGCTTGAAGAAGCTTAAGGAAGTACCTTGCTACTTAGCACTCAAAATGCAACAAGGCCACCTGGGAAAATGAACGAAGGAAAATTATTCCTGGCACAACAAGAAGGGTACGGGATTATCTGAGTTCCAGATGAGTGTGTGCATTTAGGCTTCATTATTTTTAAGAAAAGCATGGGTTTTTTGACTGTGTTCTTCCTCCCCAGCCCTCCCCACATTATTTGTGTTTCGAGAGCCTTTAGGAACAGAAGCAGCTGTGTACGGCACTCACTGGAGTCCTTACTTGCTCTCTGGCTGTTGCAGAGTGTGGGTACTAAATAACCTGACACATCTAGATTCTGTCTAGATATTACATATAATGCCTAGTAATACATGTAAAGAGCCGTTTTGGTGAGCATAAAAGGCTGTTGGAGTGCTTGGAGCTTCGAATGATGCAGCTTTAATCAGTACTATTGATGTACTTAGTTGTTCAGTGAGAACTTCCATCAAACTCTGAGTCCTTTTTTCTCTCTCCTTACTCAGTCCATCTTCCCCCGAACCACGCCACTGGTTCAGAGCAGTTCTGCCTCCCACAGAACTACACTTCACCAGTTCTTTGTGTGCCAGTTGCGTTGTGCGTCCTCTGTGCAAAGTGCCAGGTATGTTGGCAGGGCAGTAGGAATTATTTTTATAGATGATAAGGAATAATTTAGCTTTTGTGCCCTAAAGTAGCTGCAGTGAGACAGCAGAGTCATGGTTAACTTCAGTCATGCGAGTTCTGCTTAAAGCACAATGATTATAAAGCAAAATTCCCTTCCTGTTGAAGCTTTTAAAGCAGGAGGAAAATGCAAGAGATAATTTAATGTGAGGCTTGTGTTCCTAGGTCAGAATACCAAGATAGTGTCTTTCTTCCAGGCTGTTAGCAATAAAAGAGCAGTTGCTTGTGGTAAAAACAGTATGTTCTGGTCTCCGTGCCAGTAAAAAAAAAAAAAAAGGAAAAGGAGATTACTTTGCAAATTGAAAAAAATCTTAGGTTCATGTAGGTTGAGAGCATTTGTTAACCAAGATTGCAGGTAGATGGTGTTCCAGAAGTAGAAATAACTCCATTAGTAATTCTGTGAACTGCTAAGTTTTTGATAGGGTATAGAATCATTTGCTCAGGCTTCCTAGAATTTCCTTGAAAAACGTATACATTTATCCAGAGATGTTTTTGCTCTGCCCAAATTTTTATAGAACAGTCCATTTATCTTCAGGAACAGGCTGTTGTTTTCCCAGATAATGGTAACCGGGCTTGTGGTGAGGCCAGACACAGTGACATTCAAAACAGGGTGTAATTAATTTGAACCACCTCGTTTTTCAGACAGCACCTGGTGCCATGAGCAGAAAACAGCCGGTGTGCCACATTACATAGTGCAGGAGAAAAAGTAAGGTTCAAATAATAAATATATGCACCCACCATTTTTTTTACATAAGAGTCTATTCAGAAGAGAGCATTAAGTTCTGATTTCAACAGAACAAAGTTTGAGGGACTCACTGCTACATACATCAGCAGTAACTTCGTCCTTACGATGACGGCAGTCGACCATCTGATGTTTATGGAGATATATCGGTGTTGCATAATCAAACGTTTGCTCCTTTCGATCATTATTCATTGCTATAAACTCGCATCTGACGTGTGTGACTCAGCCCAGAGGTCATGTTGGAAAAGTGTTTTTTATGTCAGATTTTATTGCGTACGTTTGGCTTGTGGTCCGGTAGAATGCAGGCTGTTTACCCTGCGCCAGCCCTCAAAACAGAGACTCTGCTTGCTCCGGACAGGATATGTTCATCGGTTTGAACTGTCACCCTGTTCAGTGACTAGGATGGTTAGGGGACAGGAATTCCTGACTTTGTATACACCATGAAACTCCTCTTCAAAGGCACTTAATGACAGAGAAGTCCTGTAACTGGATCCCATTTTTACCATTCTGAAGGGGCATGACAAGCAGTGACATACTATCGAGCTCTCGTGTGGAAGGGCTGAGTGACTCCAAGGTCGGGAAGCTGTGTTTTACTCCCCAAAGTTGAGCAAACACAGAAATCAAATCCAAACGGTCCGTGTCAGTTAACTTTGAAATCCTACGGGAATGTTCTGTCCAGTTCTGATTAGCATTGTCAAGATTTGTACTGGAAATTCGCTTTTTCCCTGGAATGAGAGTCTCGTTCTGGGTACTGTGCTGCATCCTCCACCTGGGAAAGGCTGCTCATCCTTGGGAGCTCTGTTCTGGTTTCTGTTTAGACCTGAGTCCACTCATTTGTGGTAGTGCCTGCAAAGATTAATTTTCAGTTAGGGCTTAGTATTTCCCTTAAAATGAATAGGGTTTTTCCCCCAAACTGAGAGGCTGGGACAGAAATCCAAGAATTTCTTTATCAAATGGGCATGTGTATTCACACGAGCAGCTGGGTGTAGTTCTGCTGCTGCTGACCTTTTACTTGAACAGAAGGGAGGATGCACTCAGAAGATGATCCATGACTGATTCACTATCTTTATGCTGGGCCTGGAAATTCCTTGGTGAACTGGGTTTAGGAAATACCATGGACTGCTGACCAGTAAATTAGAAGAAAGACTAAATTTTCGACTGGGATTTCAGGGGTTTGAATTATTGTCATTGCTTGAAATACTCTTTTAAAAGGACTAAATAACTGCTCACCATTTATCATAATTTCTTAGATTTATAGTCTTGCATAGACTCATTTTAATCTGATGCTTTTGGGAAAATATGTGGTTCAAAGCTTCTGGAGATTAGCTGGACTTTAAGAATATTATGGGGTTGCAGTAACGTTCATTTTTAGGGGATGACTAACTTGATGAATGAGAACACTGTGAATATACTGTGCTCTTCAGCACTTCGCCTCCTCCCTGAGACACTTTAATAAGGTATCGGAGAGAAAGTTAGACATCTGGACTCATTGCACCATGTCCTCGTGAAGGCCAGAACATGAATGGCAACAGCTTTTGGTCACTGCTGGTGTGGGTTTGAGAATAACTTTTGATCTGTAGTGAATTTTGAGCCTATTAGTTGTGCCAAATTTTCAAGTTTATGGAGACTACCAGGAAAACTGGAGGAGCACATGATAACTTAAGAAATGTTGACAGTAACATGACTCTTGACTGTTTCCTTCTGTGCCGCAGTTAAATTCCCCCAATCTCTGTTTTTTAGAGGATTACCCCAACGGGACATGGCTTGGAGATGAAAATAACCCAGAAATGCGGGTCCGTTGCCCCATCACCCCTGCTGACATGCTGCACATCAGCACGAACTGCCGCACGGCCGAGAAGATGGCACTGACCTTGCTGGATTATCTCTTCCATCGGGAAATTCAGGCCATCTCCAACCTTTCGGGCCAGGGGAAGCATGGGAAGAAGCAACTTGATCCTCTCATGATTTACGGAATTCGCTGTGAGTATAATACTGAGACTGTGCAGATAAGGCAGAGACTGCCACTTGCAGTAAAACTGTGTTTTATAAGAATGGGGTAAGCACTGTTGTTGCCAGACAGATGTTTTATTGTTTTTTTTTATAAAGGCATCCTAATGGGCTGGTTTGATTTACTTTGTTGTGGATGTTTACCAGAAATTCCTCAATCTTGAAATCTGGATTCCGATTTCTTTGCGACTACCAGCTGTGAGCACGCCAAGTGTAGTAAATATCAGAGAAACCATTATTTTCTCAGACAGTGGAACAAATAATAAAACAAATTACACCAATTTAAGTATTGTTCAAGTGTTCAAAAGAGTATGGTCTTGAGTTGTAGTGTTTTGCTCCTCATTTATGTGTATCGTTTGGAAAGACTTGCTGACACTGAGATGGAAGAAATTTGCAACCTCTACCAAAGGAGACATTAAGTATCATAAAGCCTGTGGATTCATGACAGAAATTCATATGATGATATGATGCTGATGTACTTTGATCTGCTCCAGTGCCCGTGCGTCTTTGGGTATTAATGAACAGGGGGAAGATCTGGACATACCTCTCTTGCTCTGATACGGTGCCTTCCAATAGAGGATTACTTGGTGATTAGAGTGAGGACAGCCAAGGCTGTTCCACGCGCTGTGGTGTAAATATTTTCCAGTAATGGGTGTAGGTGAAGGGATCTCAAGCAGCCCAGCATCCAACGCAAGAGTTACAGCTCTTGTGTGATATCTTTGCTGTGCATGCGAAGAGGAAACACGTTTAAATGTTAGTGTGGAATGAAGAGAGGGTCTAAAAATGACTTTACTAATTGAACTAGATTTTAATACACCAGTAGATCTCCCTGTTAAAAGATTCTTTATATATATATGTCAGTGGTATAGTAGAGCTGGAATAATTTGTTGTACTGGAGTGTTCTGTATGCGATGGCCAACTGGAAGTCTCAGTTAAGGCGTTAGGGCATAGCCAGAGCAAGCTTGTTTTGAACTGTGCTTGAAGAACTTGGTGTTTTGGTTTTATGCTCCTGTTAGGGCAGCATGTTTGATGGAAGAAAATGTGAAGGGTGTTCGATGATGAGACTCAGGTCTTTTCTTCTCTCACAGCTGAGCTGAGGAAATCCAGTTCTATTGACCTGCTTTTGTTTCTAGTGATTTTCTGGCTGGCTGGGGGACATCGATAGGCAGGACTAACCCCTCCAGTTTGCTGCACCAGGTCGAGTTTTGTCTCATCGCATACCTGAAACAGAAGACTTCAGGCTTTTACTGCAAATATATTAAATATGTAGTTTTAAGGGAGATTGATTCAAAGTAATTTCGATCTCTCTCACCTTTTTATCTCTTGATCTCATCAATATAAATGAATTTGCTCCCCTGTGTTTTTAAACCGTAGATTTCTGTCTGTGTCTTTGATGTCATAAGCGCAGTTCGGAAGGTTTGGGATCCAGGTATCTGATATATATCTCTGTGTCTTCTTCCTGTTGGCTAATGTGTTGCTTTCCCTTGGGAACCAGTCTGTAACAAAGTAGGGATCGTGCCCCTGTGTGGATCTGACCAGAGCTTACTTTCAGGGAACCTTAATGTTCATGGTTATCGAGATCTGCTGTCAGCAATGACGAAGAATCCTGTGGCAAAAAGTGGCAAAAATGTGCATAAACATGATGAAGCAGCAAACTGAACAGTAACAACACTGGTCCAGAAACGATGGTTTCATGTAATAACCTCATGTCATCACTTGCGAGTCACTAAGCTGAACGGAAATTTGATTTCTGAACCTCCACGATTCCACCACTAGCACTTGTCAGGGAAGTGCTGGGGAGAGTCCTGCCCTGCCCCATCCACTCTACCTTACCAGTCCACACCATCTGGTTTTTATTGGTGAAGTGTTGTTCCATAAAACATACCCGAACCTGAGAGCAGCGCTAGCGTGGGAACTGGGTGAGGTGGTTGTCCTAACGCTGTGGCTGGTTCTGCCCTGAGCAGTAACACTGCCATGCGTTACTCTAAACCGAAATGAAAAATCTGATGTCCTCAGCTTCCCATTTGCCACTCACAGCTAGAAAAGCTCAAGCCAATGCAGAGGATTTTCGTTTTCCCTTTGTTTCAAGTTTGTCAGTGGAAAAATATTCCTTTCTTCTTCTGGAAGAAAAAGAAAACACTAACCAAATCTGTATTTAATAGAGAGAATATTTTGTGTGATACACAGAAACTATAGAAAATGAAGAGATGTTTATTAAAAATTCTTGATACACCGCATAAGGTTTACCGCAAGAGAGATAGAAGTTTATCTGTGGAAGTATAAACTTTCACTTGTGGAATAAATTTGCCTGCGGGATGGCTGTGGTATTGAAGAAAATTTGGGGGCAAGAAACCAAAATGACTTAAACACACTATGTGTCATTAAGTAACTCATTACTTCAGCCCTAGTAAAAATGTAGATGTTTTCTGGTGAAATACAGTAGGAGAACCTCCGCAGCTGTAATTTTCTTTGCGTAACAGAAAATTGAGGTTTATCTCCTTCGAGATTTTGTTGCAATCTCCACAGATGAGTCTGAAAAAACAGGTTTGCAAGTTCAGAGTTTTGCATTTATAGGAAACTTTATAACACAAAGGATGGTTTTACCTGTTGTCTTGGAAAAAATTTAGAGCGGATTTCTGAAGTTCATAAAATCCATCAAAAGTTATTGTTCTTTAAAATAATCTAAGTAAATAGAACCAAAGGCACATTAGATATGAGATATTTCTGTGAGTAACTTTGTTAGTGTGTCATTTCTCGGAAAGCCTCTTGCATCTGCACGTGTTTGCTGCAGGCTCTCACTAGTAATTTTTTAACATGTTTGCCAGTTCTGGCTAATTATGCCGCGAGAAGATGAGTACGTACAAATTAAACGCAGAATGAGTGGATGGGAGGAGGAAGGAGACACAATTAAGGGGAAGCTGTGCCCTTGGTTCAGTTGTAGTGTTTGACACCAGAAATCCTTCCAGCTCCACGCACGACCCGTTGCTCAGGGCACTACTGAAATAACTCACATTAGGGCTGTGATGGTTGTTGAAACAAACCCCACAAACCAAACCCAAGGGCGGAGAAGCCCAGGTCCCCCCAGAGGCTGCTGGGGGGAAGGATGTGGGTGCTGGTACAGCCAGCTTAGAGTGGTTCTGTTCAGTTTTCTCATCTGCTCCCAGTGCCGCTTCTTGAGTGGATTTTTTGCTGATCTCCGTTCACAAGTGAACATCTGTTTCACCCTCTGTGATATGTCACATCTGCGTGACGCAGGTTTGGCCGCTTTCAGCAGCTGGCGACTTGTCGTGTAAACTCTGCGGCTTGCAGAAAGTCGCTGCTGTTTCAGCTTCTTGTTTGCTTTTAATGAAGATCTGGATCTTAAGAGTGCAGGATAAACACCAAACACACCACACTTCTGTTGTGTCTGTCTTAGGCATTATTGGGCTTTCATGTACTGGAGGAAGCGGCTTCTCACAGGCAAACCATTGGCTCTAATGTTTCTCCCCACTGGATCTGTTCTATCAGATACTGCAGACTGTTGCCGTATAGAGAATATTTTATGTCAATAAACATTGTGGTTACTGAAGATGTACACTAGAAATACAGAACATACGTAGTCTTTTCTTTTTTCATTTTTCCACTTTAAAAAAGCCTATTTTAGTGCTGTATTTTTAGAAATTTATACCCATTTTACTTTTATATCCTTTTTTCCCCCTTCCTATACTCTTTTGCACTCTGTTTATTTCCTGCTTATAATTCTGAGCTTCATGAGTTGCACTTCTGAATGTCATAGTAGTCACTAATGGCCAGACCGTATAGTGTATATACAATGGATTAAAACAGCCTTACACCCAGGTGCAAGTCTTGGTTATCACCAATAGTAGATGTGCATCTGGACCCTGGATTCCATCAGGAGACTGGGAAAACGTCAAGAAAAATTCACAGTCTTTGAAACTGGCTTCTTGTCGCATCTTTAATCTTTCATCAGCACTAGAAAATGATGAATTTCTGGAACTTGGATTGTTGCTAATTGTGGTTTCTGCCCAGCCCCCTTGACAGCCCTGCTAGCTCAAGAATCGGTCATGCTCGGGGTATGCTGGAGGTTTTGCAGGGGAGAGGAGTGGGTTCCTGGCACTGCTAAAGGTAGTAATTTGTTGAGGACCTCTGATGTTTTCTGTTTAAACTCTGCTCCTGTTTCTTCACTATATAAGACATCAACTAACCTGCCAGGCTGTGGTAGTCTGAAAAGAAGTTGTGTGGTTTGTCTTCACGTGGATGAGCTAAACCTGTGGACTCTGGAAATACTTTTTGCCAGTGTTTTCTTCTCCTACTAATGAATGCCAGGGACTATAGTGCTTTGGAATAAGAATTCGGTTCAGGCTGTTCCTTTGAGGACTGCGGTGTTATCAGATGCTGAAGTGCATTTCTCCTCAGCTACCAGATCGTGGCTTAGAGGTGGGACAGACTTTGTTTTACAGCATGAAGGGTTGAGTATAAACAGACAAGACTTTGCCCCGCTGTGCAGCGTCACACCTGGGGCAGATGGGGGAGCTGAAGCAGGTTCTCTTGAGCTGTGTGCTGTGCACAGCCTCTGCCCTGAAGCTTGGTGAGTGGTGAGATTCCATTGATGATCCCAGAAAAGCTGCACTGTGGGTCATTGTGAAGTCCATGAGAGTGGTGACTGTTGTTAGGGACGGAATTTGGAAGAGAGGAGTAAGAGTTTGTAGAGATGTTGAACTATCTCATACTCTTCAGAAGAGAGTGAGAAGCAAAGTCTGAGTGTTCAGCACATCTTTAAATGGCAAGAGGTGGTACAGTGTTTCTCTTGTGCTTCATTCCTATCCGAAAAGCATTAGGTTTGTGTTTTATTTTTTGTATAGCACCCTTGGGAAAGGCATTGCGATGCTGCAGTGCTGCTTTTGTCAAACGCGTTGTCTTCCTCCAAGCTGCAAAAGCCTGGCTTCAGTTCCAAATAGCTGCTGCTTTGTGAATCGATTCAATGCGGCCACATGGAGGGCAGCGATAACCTCTTTTGAGGCAAGAAGATAATATGAGAGCCCATTGAGTTTATCTCAGCGCCGCAGCTCTCATAAATAGCATCAACGCAGGCGCTTGCTCACTGACTTTCTGCAAGTGCTCTGCTGCTGCCTCTTGTTTCCTTCTTTCCTGAGTGCTTAGGTTGATTCCAGTTACTTTCCTGGCCAGTTACTGTTCAATAAACTGAAATAAAAGGAGCAATTTTGGGAAAATTAAATTGTTGGCAGCATGTTTTCTCTCTCCTTCTCACGCTTCTCTGGTTGTTCTTGCATTATACGGGTGATGAGTTTAATTTTGCATTCTTGAAGGCAAGCAGCTGCTTATCCCATCAGTTGCAACGGGGGTTGTGTGTATCTTGGTGCTGTCTGATATGTGGTCAAGCATTTGTGAGGTCGTAGGGTCTACAGAAGGAAGAAACCTGATGCATTTGGTCACTTGACCATCTTTTTCCCGCTGATGCACCGTTGTTCCATCCTGTCAATACTTTTCCACTTTGGGTGAGCTTACTTAAAGTACATGTGGAGTGCTGGTCCTTGCTTTGGAGAGGCACAGATAAGTCTGTGAGCATAAAAGCAGTTTTCACAGTGACTTTAAATGTTGCTTCAGGAATGAGTAACAAAAAAGGGGCAAGTTGTGTAATTTGTGAGAAAGACGTGCTCGCTGGGAAAGTTACTGCTACAAACACGGTAACTTAGTCGAAAAATGGTATTTTTTTTCTAATGAAAACTAAGGGAGTTTTGCGTGGATTTCAGAAGTGATCACGTATTCTTGTATTGACAAGCCCCAAACCCTGATGTCAGCACAAATCACAGCACTCTTTAGTTTGGAAAAGACCTTTAAGATCATCGAGACCAACCATTAGCCCAGCACTGCCAAGAACTGTTGGACCATTTATAATCAGCATGTTGACTGTGGTGTCCAGGGATCACCTCTATCAATACTGAAGATCCATCTGAGCTGTGAAGTTACAAGTGAAACAGAGGGCTCTCTGTGTCATGGCTGTACTCATCGCTGTTTTCTTGGGGCTGATTCCTCCATACTTGGAACCTCTCCAGTGTCGTGACTGCAGGGTCGTTACTCCAGTGTGCAGCAGTGGTGTCCCTTTAGGGCTTCGTTCAGAAGCGTGTGGAGGGTGCTTTGCTCTTACCATCTGCAGGAGAAGCTGGTGGGTACCCAGTATCACTGAGTAAATAAAATATCCTAGTGAATGCTCAGTGGACTCCAGGCAAGAAATATTTACTATTGAAGGCCTGTAAATGACTAAATTGAACTTTTACGGTGTGGTTTTAGAAGACTTGAAGAGTCTAAGAAAGTATTTGATCCCTGACATTTGGAGTGGAAGACCCAGAATGATCAGCGCAAAAATAATGTACATTCATCTGGAAAACGCGTCGCTGTGTGCGAGGAGAGCTGTGATTTCACAAAAGGTCGAGAATGGAATTCCAGGAAGCTGCATTGCTTTTCCTCTCCTGGCTTTGAACTCTCTTTTCCCCCCTTCACAAGGGTTAAAAAGTGAAGCGAGGAGATGCCTCAAGTGGACTGCGAGTCAAATGTAAATAAATTCCTGCAGCGTTCAGGTTTCTGTCGTGCCCGTCCTTTCCAAACCCACAAGCTCCTTCGGAAGGGGAGAAGTTGTCGCTGTTGATTCACCAGTGAGTTTTTCTTGGCGGCACGTGTGGCGGTGTTTGCCACGCAGATGGGTCCCGTGGCACCACGGCAAGCGCTTATGTAATGGGATGGCTCGGGAAGGGGGTGCTTAAAGCAACAACCCTCCTTTTCCATGGGTTCTGCTGCTGGGTCTGTCAGATCACGTTGCGCTGCTGCGGAAAAGACAAGCGGCTCTTTAATCCTCTTCTCTGTCCGGTTGCAGCTATCAAAACGGACCCGATGTGGGGTTGTTGGCAGCAGCTCCTCAAAATCAGACACACTTATTTCGATTGAGAGTTATTGCTTCCATTTAGGTGATTCCATTTGTTTTGAGCATCAGACTTTGATTTCAAACAGTAAGTTGATCCTCTGGCAATAAACACGTCATATATTTAGGCATGTTCCATTCCAGAATGGGCTGACGTCTGATAAACCCTGTGGAATTGTTTCTCCCAGCGAGTAAAAGACATGGCAAGGTTTCTGCTTGCTGACTGTGGTCATAAGTGAACACTTTGACATTTTGAGCGTGCAAAATGAAAAGGTAAATGTTACTGAAGACGTAAAAGCACAAGAAGTGCATTTTTATTGTCCGGGGATAAGGTAATGGTTATCATGAGCGCATGAGGTATTTTGTTTGGAAGGAGACTGAGTGGCTGGGTAAGTCAAACAAGTGTTGGAGTCTTTAGGTCCTGAGCTTCATGAAAAGCCATTTCAGATGCAGATACTTGAGCAGTCCATGTGGAATGCTGCCCCTGCAGTTTTCAGCTTACAGCTACATGGAATAGGCAATTTTCCTTTCAGACAGTGACCCACGTGTTGCATGAATAGATATGTTTTGGGAGGAAATGAAGCACAGAATTTCTTTTTTCAAGGTATCTTGTTTTCTTGCTATGTCTTTGGATTTTTGCAGGATGTTTTTTAGAGCAAGCAATGTGTTTCCTTTAAAAAATGGGGGGAAATAGAAACAAATGTGTGTCGTTTGTGCAGGGTCCACATAGTGGAGTATCTCTGACGTAACTCGTGAACTGTAGCAAGTCTGTAGTAGATGATGTGAAGACTCTTCTGATTATAAAACCTCTGATTTGGTCTTGAATTATTTTCTTGTGGGGCTGATTGGTTCGTTTAATGCCTTAGACACTTCATGCTTTTGACTGTTACGCTCTGGTTAGGAAACAGTTACACTTATGCAGCTGTTTTTGTTCTGTCACCATCAGAGAGATCCTTACGGATCCGTACGGGCACTACTGTGACGCGCCGCGTGGAACTCGCTTCACTCCAAGCACGCAGCCAGGATCATCAACAATACCCTGTTTCTGTGGTGACTAACTTGCTCGCTTCCATTTCCCAGCATCTCTCTGGTTCTGCAGTTCTGACCTTTTGTAGCACTTGGCTTGCGCTGCGAAGAGTCGGGGATTGAGCACACACACACATGCACGGAGAAAACCACTGTCGTTTCCGGCCAGCCTGGGAATTGGACGCTCCATGGGATGGCATTATTTGCATGCTTACGGCCGTCTCTTGACAATTCAAAATAAATCAGGTTCTGCTCTTGGTAAAACAGATAAAAATAGACTGGCTGGTTTTCCAGCGCGGTGGTAAGGTGTGGCTGAGTGCAGAAGCTTTTCTGTTTTAGGATACACTGGTGGAATTCGGAGATTCTAGGTGCTAATTAATTTTAGTTTTGTCTTGGAAATGTCTGGTAGGATGCTGTAGACCTGCTTGGGGTCCTTTAAACATGGAGAACAAGGGCATTTAAAATGATTTTTAATGTCACATTTCTTCCAGTTCTATGACTTGTTAAAAATGAAATATTCAGACAAATATTCTAAATGAGTATTAATGAAATATTCAGACAAATCAACTTACAATAAAATGAAATCAGATGTTGCATATTCTGATGGTTGGAAGCTAGTCATTGGAACAGTCCATTGCCAGAAGGACATCTGAGCCAGGTCTGCACGTAAGCACCGAGAAGGTGCTTCCTTTTCTTACGTAACATTTGGGTTCAAAATGCTTCAAATCTTTCAGAATACCAGACATTCTGGCCATGTTTTACAGAAAGCAAGACCAGAGAAAGAGAAGCCTCATGTCTTTGGGGTTGTAGTGCTTTCTCCTAACTTCTTCTAAAAAAAAAAATACAACAAGCAAGCAAACAAAAAACTTTGTGGATGGTGGAGACCATGTTTTGTACCCGAAGCTCACCCGAAATTAATCTGTGGAATGTTTCCTCACCAATTTGACATGCTTGAGGAAAACTTTCTTGCCTGTTCTCCGGAATGGTTTAGTGTTCAGTTTGCACCGAGTTGTGATGGGCAGGATGGTGGAATAGCACAGTTAGCGTTTTGTCAATAGCTGCTGGGCTGCCCTTCCACACTTCCTCTGGTGTCTTTAATGCTGGCGCAGCCAAACGCCCTCTTTTGATCCCAGGCAGGTACTTGGTTTGAACTTGGCTTTGCTTTAGGAGCAGAGATGAGAAACTGCTGTTTGAAAACGTTGGGTTTTGTGCAGTAACTTCAAGAAGCTGCTTTCACGTGTATTGGAAAGGAGATTTCCCTTCCAAACAGGAAGCCGTGAGTGCTGAGCTGTTACTTCAACTCATCCTGTTCTTCAACTTGGGGAGCTGATAGTCGTCATCCTTGGGGACAGGTGGTAAACCTGGTAAGCCTTGGAATTGTGTTGCTGGGATTTGGTGAGTTGGAATGGGCTGGTGGCAGTGCAGTCTGCAGGAGTTTATGTCCATGGTGTTGCGTCTGCTCCAGTTACCTTGTAAAAGGCACAAAAATGGTGTTTGGAGTTCGGTTCCTTAATGTGCTGATGTGTGTGTTTATAGAACACCACATCACGATGGCCTCTGGAAGCAGGAGAATTGTGCAACATGAGCAGTATCTCCTGGAAAAAAGTGTTTGGCGTCCCTAAAGTTAGTCCTTATTCCCTGGACTGTCTAATCTGGTGCTCACACTTACCGGCACTGATGGTGCTCCCATCTGGAGTGTTTCCTCCAGCGTGCCCGGTGTTCAGTGGTGTTCTCAGGGGCGTTTATGAATTTCCTTACTGTAAATCATGACAGATTTAACTTTCTTACTGTAGGTAAATGATTTTGAGGTATTTGTTATAAAGCAGTCGTTGTAAAATGAGTAATTACACGTTTTGTCATGATCTCTAGTATATCTCTAGTATCTCTGGTGTAGAGTTCCCACTGGCCAAGTAGAAAGGGAATTGATTAAGATGGGATTTTGAGGTTTTTATATTATCATAACTTAGTTGAAGAGTGTAATAAAATAATCTGTTAAAATAATCTATGGAATCTTATTTGCCGAAATCCTCTTTGGCAGGGCATTTCTTCTTTAAAAGCTGACAGCTGCAAATTTCTTGAAACGTCCCCATTTTGTGAACTGTTCTGGTTTGAGCTGAAACTTCCTTGTTTTGGGTAGTGGACAAATAGAATTATTCCATGCAAATACGATAATTCCGCATTTAATTGGTTAAGAGATCAGGTGGAACGTTACGTCGGAAGCCTTTAGAAGGCAGCAGGCCGGGGGAGCGGCCCCTCTCGGCTTCCGGGCAGCGTTACGACAGGAGCCCTCCTGCGGCTCTGCGGGCTGACGGCCAGGCCCGACCAGGCCCGAGACCTGAGGCCTACAACCCCCGGGTCGCTGGGGACTACAGACTCTGAGCTATTATTGCCGTCAGTCCCGTCTGAAATCGGGTGAGAATATTCATGCCCCGAGAGCTTTCCTGCTATGAAATTGGCTGTGCGGGGGTTTCCCCCCCGACTCCGTCTTGCCGCGCGGAAAAGAACTTTCCTTTCCCTGCCTGGACAGGGAGCCGCAGAGGCCTTTCTACTCCCCCTGCGCTGCTGGCTGCCTGCCCGCCCAGAACCAGCTGCCTGCGGAACTGAGCTTGAAAAGAACAGCTTCTGTAAACCTTCTCTTCTTCGTTTTTTCCCCCTTTTCTCGGTTTGTGCCTATATATAATAGTGTATAGTTGTGTGGATTTGTTGTTTGTTAAAAGTTTGTTTCAGTTTTCCGAACACAGACTGAGGTGTGAATGTCTTCCTTCCCCTTTAAACCCCTTCTGTCTCTGTCGAGACAAAGGGGACCTTTAAGGATTCGAGGAGTTGTTACCTTGGTCCCTCGACCCTTAACATGAACGTTTGAGAGTGTGTGATTTTTATATTTCACTGTCTGCAGCAGTGACTCCTGACGCAGGTTTAGTAAATCCTCTTTAGGTACATGCAGTAGAAGAGGATTTCAGTTGTATTTGAGGCTGTTTGTAGAGCTTGTGTGGTACCATGTGTGTCTCCAGTAGTCTGTAGATTTAGAGCTGTTCAGGAGGTATGAATGTGATATTTAAATGAAGGAACTGTGGGAATAAGATGGAAAACCGAGTGATTGCTGGATTTCCCTTCCCTCCTCTCTGAGTTTTTCATAGCTCCCCCCCCGCCCCTTTTTGGCTGTTTAGCCTGGGGATGAGAAGAACATTACAGAAAGTGATTATCTGGTGACACAACTGACGTTCCCAAGCATGTGGCGTCGGAGAAGCTGCCAAGCTTCTGCCTTCCCATTGGCTGTAACGGGGTGCGTTTCCCTTCAGTGAGGACCTCGCTGCCCTCCCCTCCCGCATCCCTTTGCCCAACCCTAAACGCTCCTGCATTTTGATGGGGAAACAGCCTCAAACTGTGGAGCTCAAACCCGCCCTTACAGCTGTCAGATGAGTAAACAATTAAAAATCGTTTCAATATGGTCAATGCATGACCGTAATCATGTTTGAAGCATTGAAGCCTGAAGGCGCAAGAAGTAACTTCAGAGGTGCTTAATATTTTCCTCCGCTGTTCCAGTATTTAGTATAGCAGATTTTGTTGTCATATGCTATTCGTTTAATAACAAGAACTCCAAATGTATGACCCTTCTGTGAAAAAATGTGTTTTGTTCGCCAAACCCCCAAATAATCGCCCCTCTTCACGATTCGGTGCAGGCAGGATCTGAAGCCCTTGTTTTTCTTAATATCTGTCACATTCTTGTCAATTAAAAGGATTCTGTTCTCAACGTAATCGTCTGAATCTCGGACGTGGCATCCTGTTGCTTTTTCTCTAGACTTTTAAAGTTATGTTGAATTTGAAAATGGCAGGAACAGTGAAGCCAGTCTGTCTGGGTTACACATTTAATGTCAGTATGTCTTGATTTTATAGGTGCGGCGGGTAGACCGCTATCAGAGAGAAAGTCTGGGCTGTCTCGGTGTGAGGGGCAGCAAAGGGCACTGCCAAGTCCACGAAAATAATGATTTACCTCCTCATTTTCCAAAGAAAACTGGTATTCATGGAGAAGGGAGGCAGCAGGACCCAGCAATACCTAAACGGCAGCTATTGATGTGAAGTTTGGGGTTTAGGAGGCTGATTTGAGGGCAGTATCAAGATGGAGTATTTCATGTCTGGTTTTGATATTACAAATATCTTCATTTCCGCCTCAATTTGTTCTTAATTAATTTTCTTTACAATTTAATCTTTTAAGTGGGTTGTTTTGTCTGCTGACTGACTTCTGACCTCTGAGAAAAAGAGGATTACTTTCTCAGCAGCATTGTTTTCATGGCGTTTGCTTTTTTCCCAATTGTCCCTGTTTTTTTAAAAAAAAAGCCCCAAACCCTTCCCCCTTCTGTCGTACATTAGATACCCCAAAAGTTCAGCAGTATATAGTCATGTCAGACATTGTTGCTGACGGTGTTTGATCATCTTCCCCGTGTTTCTGAGCTGTTTTCCCTTTGAACCACGGGAAGATTTATTTGTGGTGCACAAGAAGCTTTCTAGAAGTTGCTCTATCAGCCGTCTTTGCTTTTAGAGGAGCTTTGGCAATAATGCGCTGTCTCTCTCATCCAGGAGGTGGAAGGCAAACCTTAGTGTGATGCATCTGCTGGCTCTTTAAAGCCGCCTTTAATTTTGCTGAGGCTCACACGCCTCTCTCCTAAGCCTCTGCGTGACCAGGTCGGGACACCGGCTCTTGCTTGCAAACCAGAGTGCTTTCTCTTTGCACAGCTCCACATAGCCCGTGTCTCTGAGGATTCTTGGTGCAAATCCTTTCGTCTCCCAAGCTGCTGCTGGGATGTATCTGGTCTCTAGAACTCAGCTGAGCTCTTGCGATTTATTAAATAACTATTAGAAGCCTCTGGTGTGTTTTCATAAAAAGCTTTGTTTAGGAAGTGTGGTTCCCAAAGAAAGCAGTGTTTAAAACCAAGCACATCCTTTGTTTTGAACCTTAGGGCCAACTCTCCCTTGTCCTACATTAAAAGATCACTAAAAACAGTCAGCCATCCTGAGATGATGTGAATCCTTTACTCCGCTCTTCTCGTACCGTTGTCTTTTGCCAAAGGACTGAGTTCGCTAAATGTATTTTTTTTTAGCGGTGTTGTTATGCGGCTCATAGATCCTGAGCTGCTTACAAATCGCAGTGCTTCCCGCTGCTTTCGACTAGCAAACGTTCCGAAAAACTCGAACCCCCTCTCAGTCAAGTATTTCTGTCTTTTCTAATACAAACTTCCCTGAGTTGAATGTCTCATTTGCAGCGTTTTTAGTGCTGCGTTTCACTTTTCCCAGTGTTTGACATAGTCGCAATGAGACAGCTGAAAGCTCTTCCGCATGGGACTGTTTATGGATCGAGCCCAGCAAGCTGGCACGCTGCGCTTTCCCAGTATTGTTTGCACATGTTGTCGGGATGTCTCTCTGCTACAGGTAAATCATATTTCTCATGTTATGGCAAACTTTTTATCTGCTGTAAAAATACTCCCCCGTCGTTAGCGTTAGATTTTTCTTTAGTCGTGGGCGGACTGTTATGAAACGTGGTCACTAAAGACCTGCTCGTACAATAACATTTTGGACTCTAATACCAACTGGATGGATTTATACATCTGCCATTCATTTAACCTTTATATCAACTATCTTTGTACTTACAGGCTAATTTTTCATGCTTGATTTACACACTCAATTACTGTGACGGAGCCTGCGGTTACAGTAAAGATCTGTGCAAACAGCAGCGTTCCATCTATAACCATTTTGCACCTTCAACCACCGTTACGGCTAAGTAGGAATTTCACAAATCAGGGAAAAGAAATAAGCACGCCAGGCTTTGAAAATCTGTGCCTGCTGCCTTGGGTCTCTCTAGCCTACAACCTCCCTCTGAAGCAGCGATGTTCAGCTCTTTCTCTGTTTACCATGCTTTCCCCTGTTGTCGTCTTCTCTCCGTGAAGGTAGTGGTGTGTCTAGCCACTATTTCATGGCCATTCCTTATCACATCAATGAGAATTATAACTTTTGAGAACAGTAAGTTGAAGAAGGTATTTTCCTGTCTTTCCTTAACAGAGGAATTTCTGGGATGTTTTACGTCATGGCTCTGGCACTTGTCACGTTTCACATCTTGTCCTACGCGTCTCGGGTCTCCTGGTACAAACAGCACATGCACCTGAGATGGTCTTATCCCAAATTATTTATACTGCTTTGGTTTCTCTTTGAGTGAAGTGACATCCTGGAATACCCCACGGATTACAGCGCAGGAGTTAAATTTCCCAGCTGGGCTGCTTTTCTGTGAGAGCTTTCTCTGACCCATGGTTGGTTCAGTCACTTCTCTGAACATACACCGTGAAAGCCATTAAAACGTCATCATGAATGAAATGTGGACATTTTTCCAAAATAACCACAGAGCACATGACTGTGTTTCATGTAGGACTACACAAGCCCTGACAGCTGAAGTCACATGAAGAGTTAAAATGCAGCTATATTTATTGGACGTTACTGCAAACATTTATAAACCCATTTCTCTGCGTATTAGTAATAGATTACAGGGAGAAATGTGGTCTCAGTATGTTCAATACAGAATGTGCTTTCCTTTTGCTGACACTTAGGGAAAGGAAGCTGTTGCACAGCAGCAGATGATCATTTCAGTCGATTTTTCTCCTTTCCTACTCCCCCCTCCCTCTTTGGAGACGCAGTGTAGGGTTGTAAAGCAGTCTCAGGAACCCGCTCGCTGTCACTTGCCAATGAGGGATCTCGGGGCTTTAAAGCGCTTTTGAATTAACTTTTTGAAGCCAGTGTTTTCCTCCTTTATGTTCTCTATTTCAAGTTGCTTTTTGAACAGATCCATGAAAAAATTAGAGCGTTGGAAAACAGCGTGTTTTAAAAATGGTGATGACTGGAGGTACAATAGTCTGCGTGTTAGATCAGTAACGGGCAGCTGTCAGTGTCTGAGGACTCTGGGCTTGTTTGGAATACAGAGGGGAGTACAAAGCTCTTCGTCTGTGCAAACCTGGAGTTTGGCAGCGGTAGCTTCCAGTCATTTGTCTTACAGGAGCAGACCATACGCTGTTGGTAGGACTATACAGCAGCTGAAGCAAGTACTGCACAGGATCAGGATCCTGTCTGAGAGTAAGATTGAAAACCCAGTGGGTTGAAAAGGTCATTTTTCTTTGCAGGGTCTGGAAAGCAACTGATACCGAAAGGGAAATAAGACTCTTAAAGACATCCTTCAAGTAAAACATTGAATAAAAGCTTATATTCCAGCTTTGGGTTGTTTTTTACCTGTGGTATTGCCACAGGTAAGATCAGGAAGGTTTAGTAGCACTGAAGTTTGAGGGAGCGTTAAATGTTCAGAGTTCTGTTTTATTTCACAGGTTTTGAACCTCTGGGTTTACTTTCTCAAGTGGTTTTTTTTGTTTTGGTTTGTTTTTTTTCCTGCAGCCATGAGGATTATACATTTCTCTTAACATACAGTCAGATGCTCTCAACTGTTGATGCTTTTAGCAAACCGTGAACTGCTCAGAGGCTAACGATGAAATGGTAGAAGTAGGTAGCAATACAAGGAGGACCTCGAAACAGCTGACAGTGCACATATTTCCTTCCCGGCTTTAAAGCTGTTTGTCCAGATGTTGAAACAAGTATTTCTTGGGTACCTGAAATAGTCTTTGTGCTCCCTCTGTTTCTTGTCTTCCCCTCCGGGTGAAGAGGTTGCACATGTCAATGAGCCTGGTTCGAGCTGGCAGCAGGACTCAGTCTGTAGGAGCTTTGTTTCCAAATCCGCAATTCAACTCACCAGTCAGCACTGTGTTTATATCACAGCTTGGCAGCGTAGCACTGAACGCTGGAAAGTGCATCGTGTGGCTCTTCAAAGGGCTTCATACTAGTAGTAACGTTTTCAGAAGATTCTAATTTTGTATTGTGTTTTTACTGGATTCTGATGAATTTTGAGCTGAGCTTTAAAAGAAGTTTGTTTTTTTTATGGGGAGCTTTATATGGCTTCCTGCATATCAGACGTTCGTACTATGGGGCATTGTCAGTGAGAAAACAGAATTTTGTGAATTGTTGTTGAAATCACATCACCGTGAGGCTTTGGCATTTTTGTAATGTTGTATTCCTTTAGGCAGAGTCAAGCACGAGAGCAGCTCTAAAACCTTCAGAGTTCCTTTGTTCTCCTTGTGCGTGTGACAGTGTCATCTATGCATTTTCCTGAAAATATGGATTTGTGCTGATTTTCCTCCCTTTGTACTTCTCTCTAATTACAGGTCACCTCTTTTACAAGTTTGGAATCACAGAGTCTGACTGGTATCGAATCAAGCAGAGCATAGACTCCAAATGCCGAACAGCGTGGAGGCGGAAACAGCGAGGGCAGAGTCTGGCTGTGAAAAGCTTTTCAAGGCGAACACCTTCATCATCATCTTACAGTGGTTCAGGTAAAAAAAAAAACAAACAAAAAACAACCAAAACCCAACCAAACCCCAGTGGAAATGGAAGCTAATAGTGGTAATCCCATTTGTTTTTCAAAAATGACATTGATCTCAAGTTCTGTGTACAACAGGTGCATGCAGCCCCCAAAATGTGAATGTTTTTGTGAAGAAACTCACATTCTCACAACTTAATATTTGGAGTGGATTTTATATTATGTCTTTTTTTTTTTTTTGAGGTACGGTTTATCTTTGGCAAAGAGCTCTCTGTTGCAGGGTATGTGTGTCTGCAGGGCTCCTCAGGGAGGGTGGCCGCATGCTCAGGGAAGCCAACCATTTCTAGTTCAATCACCATGGGCTGTCAGTGCGTGCCAACCGTCTCCCGGTGCATGCAGAGTCCTGCGCAGCCTCCCGGGGCTCGTACCAGTGTAGATCCCTGGCAGGATGAGCCGCTGATCCTGGTTCATCAACAAAGTGCAGTCATGCTCCTGGCTGCGGTGCGTTAATGATGCTGGAAGGGAAGGGAGATGTGTGTGGTTGCTCACAAAGAGCAAAGGGAGAAGGGGAGCCTGTCTCTGAAACAGTAGTAAAATGCAGATTGCCAGAAATGAAAGTGTGTGAGAGGGATTTGCTTTGTTGATCCGTGCGTTATCTGAATGCCTGGCTTCACCGAGGTGCTGGAGAACATCCCTCCCCATGTGTTAACTGAAAAATTCTGCACATGGTTTTATTTACCCTGTTCAATTTTTTGAGTAGAAGGTCAGAACGTCTCTGAAACTGTTCATAAGAGGAGTCGAGCGAATAAATCTGTCTCAGAGTGTTCACACCATTTAGCAGGACGTGCTAAATTTTGTTCCTGAAGTGTTTTCCTCTGAAGGAATTAAGTATGTTGTTGTAGGTGATTCTATATTTCCATATAGGTATGTAGGCGTGAATAATAATAACAAATGAAAAATACTGACCTAAGAAGTGTTCTCATAGGACCTTTCTGGCTCATGCTTTTAATATAAAGCAGTGTTATGGGACATTTGTACATTATATATTAAAAACAGTGTTTTGGAAGGGAGCCCAAAGAAAAGGAAGTAAGTTTATTTGCCTGCATAAAATTTTTGGTTGCATGTTAACACTAACCACTGTATCTCATGCAAAGGTTGCCAAAACCTGCTTCCAGTGGAAAATTTTATGTGCTAGAAGTGGGAATCATATCCAAAATTCTCAAATTAAAACAACTAATCAATGTAATGATAACCATAAGCCATATATGTTGATGGGATTTTTATTTCCAGTCTGTTAGCAATCAGTATTTTAGAATAAAAAGGCAGTAGTAAGTGGATATCATGGGCCTGTGCTCATTAGACTGTTCTCGACTGTTGTTGAGATGTATTATTAAAAAATATTAATCTATAATCTCCTGGTTTAGGGATTTGGGGAGACCAATGCAGAGATGTAAAACACACTCAGTCAATTCTTGATTTCAGAAGGCCACAAGATGATAAGGTTTGGGTGGGGTCTGTGGTTTTTGGGGGGTTTTTTGTTTGTTTTTTTGTGGTTAAGCTGCAAACTCAATTTTTTCCTCCAGTTCCACCAAGCTGATTAGTGAGTTCTGTGGGTACAAAGACCCCCGAGTTAACTCCTGGGATTTCAGCAGGGTACTGTCAGAGCAGGTGGCAGTAGCGTGGTGCAGATGCTCATGAGCCGGGTCTGCAAGAGGCACCATGGTGGTCTGGGTTGTGCACCCAGGCTGTAGCTAATGTAGCTGGAGTAGAGCCTTTGGTACCTCAATCTCCAGAATTTCCCCCCGGAGATTTGATGCCACCTGGTCGGGCTATCTCACCTCCCGATCCCCTGCATAGCAAAGAGGTGGCTGCATGTCCTTATAAAGATGTCTTTGGTCCTGAAGATGATGACGGTCAGATGAGGCATCTTGGCACGTTGTTGGCAGGACTGTATAGACTGTGCAGCCAAAAGTGTAAAGAACCGGCAATGACATTAACAGCTGCCTTTGGTAACGGTATGTGAAAATGTTCCCATGGATCCAGAGTCTTCTGTTAATTTTCCTTAGAATAGCGCTTTCACTCGGAATGCCATTGGCGTCGTTTTCTGGGAGGCTATAAAGATGTTGGATGGGTTCACCACTACATTTGCACCCACTGGGAAAAAGCTCAGAAAACCAGAGCACTTTTCGGAATCGAGTGGTCCTTTGAACAGCAAACTTGCATTCCAAAATCAGGTGGGAGTGGGATTTCACCCAAAGGAAGGCGAGGAGGTGTGAGGAGAAGCAGGAGAGCGAGCTGAGGGGCTGAAGGAGTATATAAGGAAAGGAGAGAAGAAAAGCTGCAAGGAAAGGAGAGAAGAAAAGCTGCAAGGAAAAAATACTTTTAAAAGGTAACTTCTGCACGAGAGGGCTGTGATTCCGGCGCTCTGCTCAGGTAACTTCGTGCATCGCTCAGACTTTGTGGTTTGACATCCCTGGAACCCCTCAATGGAATTACAGCGTCATAATTCACAGGCATCTGGTCCTTATTACACACACTGTCGAGTGGAGAGAGCAGAATTCCT
>NW_010396102.1:55119-57691 GCF_000710305.1 Buceros rhinoceros silvestris
GCAGGAAAGAGCAGTAATATTTCACAGCTCGCAAGTAGAGGAGGTCTGTATTTCACAGTTATGACAACGTAGCTGTCAAGTACGGCTCTTTAAAGTGTTACATATGAACCCAGACAGTTTTTATGGTAGCATTTGTTTCAGGGGGCAATTTAAGGTGAGCGTTGAACAGGCTGAAATTCAGCTACCTGAGAAACTGTCTTTCCCACTATTGTTCGTCATAGCAGTTAAGGTCAGCACTAGGTGCTTGCCATCAGGTCTCCGCCCGGCTGTGGTTGCTGTTGCCTGCAGAAGACAGAGTAACGTGTCAGTATTACTCTATTATCAATATGTCAGTTCACATATAACAAGCGTCGGAGTTATCTGTTGAGTGGAATATAGTAGTTGCATCTTGCAAAGGATATAATGAAGAAAAGTCCCTTAATGGCTCCTGTGTCACGTTGGCATTGTGGAGGATGCAGGGATATGTGGTGTAGTTTCTGGTCCAACATCTCTTGAGCTGTTCTGAGAAGCTCTGGCTTTGGCTTGGCTCACTTGGCCTAAGACCACGCGACTTTTGTTCAAAGAAGCTGTAATGATTTGGTTTGATCAGGAAATTTAGTACTGTGACTACTCGGGTCACCGAGCACCGTACAGTAGGCGTGTCGGTTGCTCTGATGGTTTGGCTGTCGCATGCATTCAGTAGCAGAGCTATTTTCATTTCACCTCTTGTGAACAGCAGTTCAGATTATGCCACGTGGGGGAAAAACTTTATACACACTCTCACCCCTTTTGCCAGGTTAAGTATGAGAAAACGAAGGTATTTGTGGAAGAGCTTAAACCCACTGATTCGTAGTGGAATGGAGATAATTTCCTGGGGCAGTTTCAGGGCTTACCCTAGAAGATACTCCCATAGCCTTCAGAGAGCACTTCATTTTGAGATGCTGTTGCCATCAGCAGTGCCTGGAGTGGACGCAGAGTATCGCAGCATCTGCCGTGCAGCTAAGCTGTTCTGAAAACATCATTACGAGGTTTCAATGTGATTTCAGTGTCCTGAGCGTGAATGAATGAACACCACGTTCCTCGTACAAACTGCTTCCAGAGTGCGGTGAGGTTTTTCCACTGCTGAGCTTGGGATTGTAGCATCTTGTATCAAAATTAGGACCGAGAGGTGTGACAAAAAAGGCTCAAATCCAAAACTGCTGTGTTTGATGGGGTTGAAGTAATGGTTTTCATCGACTATCTCTAGGGGCTGATAATATCAATAGTTTAATAGTGCACATTTCAATCAGCAGAGGTTTTTTGGCACTTTCTTCCAGTGTTGCAAAGGAGCACCGTTCTCTTACGTGTTAAAGAGTATTATTTTTTTAAGTGCCGGTATGCTTAAAGTCCAGAATAACAGCTTGGTATTTTCTGTTTGGCAGTGAAAATCGTTGAACATCTCTCCATGTTATTAAAAATAATATTTTTGTTAGTTCTAAAATAGTCACAAATCAGCCTGGTCACTGCCCTGCTGGACATCCTCCCCTACGAATTAGGGGACTTGATTTTCCAGAGATGTGTTTTAGCAGCTATTAATTTGCCTCATTAAAAAAAAAAAAAAGTGTAGCAGCCTGACACTTGTGTGCCTGTGACCCGATTTGGGTTTCTCTGGCTCTGAGGAATCTTGAGGAGGGTTGCACACGGTTCTCCAGAGAAGATGCTGAGACGCTGTCCCTGGAGACAGTCAAAGACCACCTGGATGCAGTCTGAAACACTGGGTTCTGGTTGCCCATGCTTTGAGGAAGGGCATTGCATTAGATGATCTCCAGAGGTGACTCCCAACCTCATCTGTTCTGTGATTTTGGGATTTTTATGAGTTATTGCATGAATAAATAATTCTAAATTATTTACATCTAAGGAGCTTTGCTGTTCTTGAGCTTCATTCTCATGGACTTGTTGGACATGTCAGAACCTTTAGGCGTTTTCTGCTTGTGGTGCATAAAAGTTCATGGAGCACGTGGCTTTGATTTGAGTCGTGCAGTTAAAAATCATAACATTTCCTCTCTGCTCTGTTTATCGTATGGAAAAACAAGCTATGCAAATAACATAGAAAAGGGAGAGGCTGAGCCCATCGTCCTTACGGAGCTGTACAAGTTTTTGGCGTGGTAATTCAAGTGTCCCAAGCTGCAGAGGAACTGTCCTGCAGACAAAAACACCTCTGAGGAAGCTGGTAGGAAAATACAAACGAGTGCCTCTTCCAAGTCCTTCACCCCCGAAGATAGTAATTGAGATTGTTCCTCATTTAACTGGCTTATGACTTAAATATGCAGCTTTACAGTAGCCACAAGATTTATGGGTTGTATAAAGTTGTTGTGGCAGACTGTAATATTTAGGCAGAAGTTGGTTTCCCCTTGTTTTATCTGGCTCTTTGGTTCAAAGCTGTTGCCTTTTGTTGGAGTTGAAGTATTAATTGCAGTGGTTTGCTCTGCTCTTCTCGGAGCCAACACTTTGGTCCTTAATGTGTGTTTTTTCTCTCTCTTTTTTTTTTTTTTTCTTCCCTGACAGTTGTACCCATGGCTGCCATGATAATTTAGCGGGATACTCCTTTTAAAAA
>NW_010396102.1:57709-70789 GCF_000710305.1 Buceros rhinoceros silvestris
AACACTTTGGTCTTTAAGTGGTTTTTTTTCTCCCTCTTTTTTTTTTTTTTTCTCCCCTGACAGTTGTACACATGGCTGCCATGATAATTTAGCGAGATACTCCTTTTAAAAACATTAGCGGTCTGGGGGGGAAGGCAGAAGGAAATGAGGGTTTGGGGAGGAGGATTAATTGAAGAGTGCCTTCTCCCTTTCTTTTAATTTCTCTTAAGATTGTTAAAGCTGTTATCACAGTTTTCCATGTTGGAATTTTTAATTAGTTCGATGACTTTGGGATTTATATGTTGATTGAGGCTGAAGTGCTCAGCCCGTGCTGTCACATATCAAAATGGATGTGCAGCCAAATCTTCAAAGCTGTTCTGTAAAGTGGGAGGCGTTAAGCACTGGGTGAGGCAGGTTGAGATACTGGTTGACAGTCTGCAGTTTTATTCCTGTTCAGCAGTGGGGATTCTCCTGCTTTTTGCTTTTGAGAATCGCTTTGCTGCCTCTGGCCATTAACCTTTCCTTACTAGCACTACACATGGGACAGCAAGAAAATACGTCCTGGTTTGTGAGTGAAAGGTGAGGCTGGGCAGCTGTACACCAGGAAAAGAGTTGTGTAACACCGCGTAAAGAGAGGGAACAGGAAGCCGCTCTGCTGCAGAACCTGCACCTCCTGCCCTTCCCTCCAGAGGGAGAAGCCAGATGCTCAGCTGAGAGATGGGAAGCAGAACAGGAAAGAATTAGAAGATGGCAAAGGGTTTGCCCTTGAATTGAGGAATTCTAAAACTGATCTTAGTTGAGAATTAATCACACGTTCTCATGACAGCTACGTTTCTGTGACAGATCTGATCTTGCTCGCCAGTGCTGTGCCAGGAGTAACTCCTTCCCTGGGAATGGTTCTGCCCACTCTTGCCCATTCCTCTGCAAGGACAGACTCATGCAGTAGACAAACAGAACATGTAACAGGTCCAGTCTCACCTTGGGAGGAAGGAATATTTCACCAGTTGGGATTTTTTCCCCTGTATCACAACTTAACCACGTGTGGAATGGTCAGTGCAGCATCTTCCATTCCGTGGGTGACTCCAAAGCTATTCCATTGTCTAGAGGGTGTTTGGGGGATGCCAGGCGCAGCAGTAGCACTGCAAAAGCTGTTTGGTTCCTGTCAAAGTGCCCCTTTGAGACTAGTGCTTGGGAAGTCTCGAGGCTGCAGTTCAGCTGAAGAGCTGCTCGGTGCCAGGGACTCTCTACTAGATCAAAGTTGTACATGTGAGGCTAGATACTGTACAGGAAGGTGATTTATAACTGCTGACATATCCTCTATTCAAGCTGTGTGCTATTCATGTGTGTGTTTGTTTTTAATGGAGAATGTTTAAAAATGGATAAATATTACTTCTGTCTGGTCAGAGATTTAGAGAGGAAAAACAATACTTATAAAGGATGTTTTGTTTTCAGACACTGTTGAATCCTCTCTCTTCTTTCCTTCTAAGAAGAAAAATCGCCCCATCAAAATCCAACAAAAAAAGGAAAGAAAACGCAACTGTGGTTGTTGCAGTGAAGCCAAACTGAAATCTGTTTATAAGTGACCTGGGTCTGCTGCTCCCCTCTCTGAAAAGTGTCATAACATTTGGCTTCTGTGAAGCAAAAGAGGGTTTACAAATGGGCCTTGCAGTTAAAAATGTATTTCAATACGTGTGTACAATATACATGTAAATACCTATTCTTATCTGCTGCAGCTCTATTTCTTTGACAGTCTCTTATTGCATAACTTAATCAGAAAGTAAATACTCATTATAAAGGCATCTTTGTGTTTTCTCAGACGAACAGCACTGCAGTTTGTGTGACGGTAAGTGTAAGACAGAGGAAGGGTACTGCTGGAAGGGTGTTAAGTCTGTATGCCTTACCTCGCTGTGTCCCAGGTCCTGCTAGAATAGCCGTTGCTTTCCATGACCACGACACAGCCCCTGGCAATGGAAGGCAGGAGATCAGAAGCTGAACAGATCACATTTTGATTTGGTTGTCTCATACCATGTACAGGATCCTTCTGCCAGTTGTGCTTCACTAACCCCCTCCGGAATTCTGTACAGCAGACTTCCAGGGTACGACAGCGCAGGAAATACTGGAATTGCCCAGCAGCAGCAGGCTTGTAGTTAAGAAATGATAACCAGCCTGCGGTTACCTGCTAGTCAGGTATTAACGATGCACGTCCAATAGACAGCAAAACCACGGACTCGTCCTGTTTCACTCAGCCACTGCACCGGCGTTCTGCTTGTAGTTAGGTATTTGTGGCTCGTTAACAGAAGTCCAGCTGTCTAGAGGAGTTGTTAAGCAACTAAACTTTTCAACAAATAAGTAACTATTTATTGGTGGTTTTGAGTTACTTTCTATGTTTAGAGTTAAAGCTCAAAATTATCTTCTCGCACGAACATGTGCAAGGCAGGATGAAAAAAGCCCCAAATGGATGATTTTTTTTAAAGTACATTTCCATTAAAATATTTGTATGAGTGGATAAAGCCTCTTCTTGCAAAACTTTAATTCTCTCTTCATCTTTAAATCTTTGAGTATGAAGTAGAGGCAATAGAATTGTATGAAACATGGCTTCCCGCTGGGCTGGTTCAAACCAACCAACCGTCGGTTTAACAATCAAACTCCATCAGTCAGCGATCAAACTCAGCCATCAGTCACTTTGGAGCAGGATGAGGTTTATCTAGTGCTGATTTTAGCAAGACATAAAATCATGTGAGGAAATTATTTATCTTAGTGTGATACTAGCACGATACTGGGACGTTCTATGGTTTTTCCTACCACCGCGTTCTTGAACTTGTCACCTGTGCTGCTGTCGCTGATTGATAGCCCTGATTTTGTCCTGATACCTGGGAGGACAGCTGGTACCCAGCGGTGCATTTACCTGCTCATGGTGTCTTCATCGGTAGGAAGATCCTTACATCACTATAGGTGGTGCATCTTGAAAAACAATGGGGAGCTCTCCTGTATTTGTATGATAACTTTAGTTTACAGGGTGGATTTTCCAGCCTGGTGGTGATGGTAGTGATGGTTCTCAGCTACAAAGGTGCGCAAAAAAATGTTGAACTGTAGGAAATGTGTCTGGTTTTGCTGTGAGGTGACTTTTGCAGAATCCTTAATCTGGCTTCAAAATATGGTTTTTAAAGAAAATAGCCTTTGGAACTCCTTGGGAATTTGTAGCAAATCTACAGGTGAGCAGTGACCATGCCTGAGCATATTGTTAAGTAAATATTATAAATTAATATATATATAAATGCTCTGCATGTACTTTTGTGTTTGTTTTCCATAGCTCGAAGGATGCGTTATCGCGTGGGCACTGGCGTGAGATACGCATGTATAATAATGTTGGATTTTTGTCTCTCTTCCAGAGGGTTCACAGAGTTCCGTGTCAGCTTCTAATGAGATCCAGCAGAACCAACCACAGGCGCTACACTACGCACTAGCCAACGCTCAGCAGGTTCAGATCCACCAGATAGGAGAAGATGGACAAGTCCAAGTAGTATGTACTCAGTTTTTTCTAAATTACTCCGTATCAGCAATCTAGAGTACTACAGACTTTGCTTCACTTCAAATTGCATTTTTAAATTTTAACAGAGTGACGGATCATCACTTCTTAAGCATGATTTTCAGAACATGAACATTGAAGGCTTTATGACAAAATTTTTAGAATTATTTGGCAAAAACCTTCATGTAGGATTTGCTCACACAGTGGTTGCAAATAAATGCATGTTCATTATTGTATAGAGAATTGACTGTCTCTACCTGGCTTGCACTTGCCACAATAATAGCAAACTTCCTAAGTGTATGATTTACACTCCAGAGGTAGTTCCAGCTGTGCCTTTCAAAACAAGAACGCATTTATTTATTTGTTTTCGTTTAAAAACCCTGCATTCTGACGCATTTTGGAACATCTGTTAGCTGGATACTCTACATGTGTATTCATTTAGATACGTGTATATAAGTAAAAGTTATAAATATTGACATTTTTAAAGCCTGAGACTCCTACCATAACCCAGGCCATGCTTATTTTTATATATTTTTTTATATACTCTGAAAAAAACATACATTGTGTGCCAGTTTGACTACACGGATCGTTTTAAATTCAAATTCTACCAAAAAAGTAGGAGAAAATAATGAAATAACAGATCGTGTGGCAATTCTGACAAGCAGCACTCAGAAGTAGTGAGTTATATCAGCTCACTTGCTCTCCTGTGGTAGAAACCTGAGGATTTAACATGTGAAATTGGTTTTCAAAAGCTTCAGGCTTTGCAGTTTACAGCGTTTGTGCACAGTCATGTAACATCAGAACCTTTCCACTGCTGGTATTAGAGTTTTGAAGGTACTCAGAAGTTGGATGGGCCGGCGCTCAGCTGTGCCAGGCAACACGGGGGACACTCAAGTCTGGTCACACAGAGCTGCAGATAGTCAGTGTGGAAACAGGGAAGTTGCTCAGAAATACGATGAAGAAGGAAGGGCTGTGAAGGACAGATGCTTTAGGAACGTTATCTAACAAGACGAGCCTGGAAGAACTGCTGGAGGCTTACTGGAGTCACGATAGAAGAGTCAGAGGACAAAATGTCGAGGAAATTGGGGGAAATGTCAAGATGTGCAGCCGTGTTGAAGGCAGCTGACAGAGCTTTAAGCACCCCTTCAAAGGAGGACTTAAATATTGGCCAGAGTGCTTTTTTAGGGAGTGTGTTGAAGTGGAAGGGGTTCGAGGTGAAAGGGATTGAGAGCAGCTCGACTGCAACGTAAGAGCTGCGGAGAGGAAATTGTGTTTTGCCAAAGTGAAAAAGATTGCTTGTAAAGTAAGAGAAAAGGAAGAGCTGGAGCGTGAGGGACACAAGGAACCATTGGCTGTAGGATTCAGAAAGGGTTGGAAAGTCCAGGCCACCCCTTTTCTTTTCCCTAAGGCCATCCCTGGATACCATATGACCTAACAGGGGGTTGAGGAGCTAATCCTGGAGGGAGATTGCTTTATGAGACTAGATCCGAAGGGCTTTGAGTTGTTATTCTCAAACTTGGCAGAAGGCTACAGAGAAGCTCAAAAAATTAACTTGTGAACTTTTTTCCCCCCTCCTGTCAGCTGAGAGCATCCTCAGTGAAATAATGCTCTTTCTGCAGGAACTGGAGGCACCTGTTCCATTTCCACTTTTTTGCCATGGTGTTAAGGTATTATCATACAAATTTCCTTATCCCTTGGTTTCATCTTCCTAACTGCCGTATGGATGTTTCTAAGGGATTTAACTGATGACTGAAAAGTATTTTTCAAGTCTTGAAAGACAAGATAGAAGGGAAAAAGATACGACATGCATGGATTTAATAGGCAAACCAGTTATGTTTATAGATGCAAGTGATGAAAGTTTTCCTTGTTAAAAGATCTGGGCCTGTCAACTATCCTTTAAATTGATTGTGGAATCTGGGAAAGAACCACTGCGACCCGCAACAGCTCTCTAAATGTTGTCATAATCTGTCGAACGTGGAGAGGGCTCCTGGGTGGAAACAGATGACAGTGGTGTTGCTTTTTCAGCTCTAGCAAACAAGACACACAGATCAGGCTAAGAGTCGTTAGTAAGGTAGGAGTTAGTTCTACTATATGCGTTAAAAGAAAATCAGTATTGGATTGGGGAACCAACTGAAAGGCCATCAAGGTCAGCGATGCATCTGCGAAGGATGAGTGAGCAGTTCTGTTTAGGAATACAAAGGTGGATGAAGTCACCTCCTTTTCGCTCTGGTCAGAAAGGATTGCTTGTATCTGAAAACTGTCCGTGGAGCTCTCAGACGGTCAGTGCTTTTCCCTTGGAGCCGCCAGAGCTGCATGTTAAGGAAGAAAAGTGATTCTCCTCTATCTCAACATGGACCGGGCTGTGCTGTGTTGTTATATACAGTCCCTGTTATCAGAGTGATACTTTCAGTATGGTTTTTTTCTCCCTATAAATAGACAGTTTCCTTCCAAAGGAAATGAAATTGTTTGAAATAGAGGGATCTGTGTTTCTTTGAAAATCACTAGCAATTGTTCTTGTGTTATAAAATAAGGAGAGCCTTTGACAGAATTCCAAATGATTATCTTTAATCTCTGTCTCATGCAGGCATATTAAAATGAACACAAAGCCGTATAAACTCTGAAGTAGGTTATTTAGAATCCAATCTCCCTTGAGGTAAATCACAGTAGCAAAGACTTCGCTGGGCTAGTCAGGCTGCGCAAGGAATTCCGTCCACCCTTATCTGTGTTTGGATCAATGGCGGCTCGATGCCACGTTGAAGTGGGGGGTACAGTCAGCAAGACAAAGTATTAACGTTATGAAAGCCATTAGGGCAGATTCTCCACTGACATAAACCGGTGTAACGGCATTCAAATGCAGGACTTCGTGGCTATTTGTAGCAGCTCGAGAGAGAGTTTTCAGCGTGTTGCTTCACCATGACTATGTGACTGTACAGTGACACATGAATACTTAGAGATATCTTTCAAAGCCTCACTCTCAGTGAGTAGTTAGTCTTGCCGTATCTGTTTTTTAAGAACTGAGTTTCCAAGGTCTTTAAATGGGATTGATGTTTCAGGCACAATGCTAATCTACCAAAGCAAGTTGGTCCCGTGCTTTGTGTATCAGTCAAAAATGTAGATACTTTGTCTATAGAGAGATGCACCATATAAATGTTATTTATTATTATGCCTATTTTCTTTCCTCTTATGTGAAAATGAACCATTCTTTCTTCAAAGTCACTCTGCTTACACTTTGCATAAAAAGCGGGGGGAGGGAGGGGCAGAACATGGGTGCACTTTATTTTTTTTAGAGCTCCCTTTAATTGCTTTCATTGAATAAGCATTTTGTTTCCCTACGTGAAGCTGCGTTGAATCCAAGGTAATGGCTTCTTCCTCTAGTTACGATTTTCTTCTGATGCTCCTTGGTGTTTTCTTTTGTTGCGGATCCCACAGGGCCATCTCCACATAGCCCAGGTTCCTCAAGGCGAGCAAGTCCAAATCACGCAGGACAGCGAGGTGAGCCAAAAGTTTGGGTGCAGCCAAAACTGTGGGTGCCTGTGGAGCAGATGTTGGCCAGAACTTTGGTCCTTGATTCTGAATCTGTTCCTCTGAGATACAATTCAGTGCAGAGACCTGCAGGGCTAGAACTGAGAGCATGTGGTGGAGCCAGGATGAAATGTGCTTTATGGCAGAGAATGCAATATGCTATTTCCAACTCTGGGGTTTTGGGGGAGTTCTGTTTGTTTGTTTGGGATTTTTTTGGTTTCTTTTTTCCTTGGCCAGCCAAGACAGCTCTGTGTGTATGTTGTGCTAATGATTGTTGTATGTGGCTGATGGTCTTCACTGGAGATGGAGTACTTGCAGAGTATTACAGGAAACCAGCTTAGGTGCTGGCACTGCCGTGGAGACATGACGTTATTTCAGCTGCTTTATGAACTAGATGGGTTCAGAATACTCGGTGTCTCTAACTGTGGGAGCTGTTGAACAGGAGTTGGAGAAACGTTCAGGCTCCACCTAGTCAAGATACATTGCAGAATGAAGTGAACTTACCTTCGTTACTGACTAACCTGGCACTGCAGTATTTGCAATTCATTATTTTTTCTTATAAAAAGAGTACAATAGATTGAAAAAGGAGAAATCCACTGCTGAACTCTCCAATTTTGACTTTTTTTACCCTACTCAGGCAGAACAGCCTTTAAAGACAGCTGAGCTTACTTGAGTGAGGGTGCCCTTGTTGGTCATCTAATAATGAACAGAGACTCTGAACTGCTAACCCTGCTGTTAGATTTCTTGTGCACTTTGTTTATGTGAAGAAACAATCACAAAATTAGGCTAAACCTAAATTTATAAACATAAATGCAAGCTTTAATCGGTGTGATTTCCCTGCAGAGTTTTTGTACTCGGTGTTAAGTGTGGGTTAGATTAATCCATTTCCAAAGTACCCTAGATCACATCTCATCCAGCCACTTCTGCTGGAGGAATACTGGTAACACAGGGAGCTATTGGAGAATAAATATTATTGCAAATGTTATATAAATATTACAGTTAAAGACAGTCTCCTTTGAAGAGCTTGTCAGACCTAGAGAGAGCTAAGAAAGGAGCAAAATGTTGTGGGTGTAACGCACTTCGGAGTGTGCTGCAGGGAGACCGAAGCGGTTCTGGGGTACAGAGGCACTGAAAAAATGATGATTCAGCAGAGAGTGGTTGTCATTGATCCTGAGGCTGTCACTTGGCTTCATCCGAAGTTCCCGTACATTAAGACTTTGAAGGACGACAGTTGTCCGTGACAGATGAAAACATCTGGTTTTAAATTTATTTCACTGTACACAGCTGCAAATCAGAGGAAGTGCTGCCAGTAAGAGAAAACACAGAGAACATGCAAATCAAAGAACCGGTGGTTCTCCTCAAAGCAACGTGCTGTTCCTCTCCGAGGCTCTGTGTTTGGGGAGCTGGTTTTTCTTACTCTAAGCGTACTTTTGAAAAGCCATCTCTGAGCATATCAAGAAAACCTAATTTTTTAAAGATACCACTTTCCTTTTAGGCTTTGTAGCTGAGAGTTCCTTTAAAATACTTGACATTAGTGAGAGTTTTCTGTAATAGATGTAATTCCTGTAATAAAACCATGCATAAAAATACCGTATGTTATATAGTGACTTCCAAAAAGCAAAACATGCTGGTGCCGAAAATCCTCCCTGCTTTTTAGGCTGGTTGTCCTCTGTGGTCAGTGCTGAGCACTGAAGTGGGGCTGCATTGCCAAAGTAACCCTCAGCAGAATTTCCCAAAGTAACAGATTTCCTTAATACCGACGTTGCTCAATAATGAGATGAGAAACAGGCCTTTTGGAGGGCAGTTTTCGGTAAAGTCGTGTTTATTGTCCATGCTCTTGTTTTACAGGGAAACCTGCAGATCCATCAGGTTCACGTGGGTCAAGACGGGCAGGTAGGAACAGAACTGACATTTTAGCAGCATTTTACTCTGGTCTTTAAAATTCCTGTTGCAGTTGGAATGATCTCACTTTATTTGTGGCCGTTTTAAAGAGCAAAGTCTGTTCTGGTCTTTCCGTTCAAACAAACAACTTGCAAAATGATGAAACACAAACGAAGTATTTTCTCTGAGGGCTCAGAGTATGTGACCAAGCTTGTGTCGTCACTCCTGAAGGGCTCTTTATCACTGTGGTTTATACCTTCTTGTCTTTGGCCTCTTCCCTCTTACGTTTACTGGATTGATTCTGTGTGTACAGGATGTTCTTCCCTCTGTCACCCTGAGCAGATGGGCACTGGGCGCCACACAAACCTACCAACATTCACTGCAGAGGTTCAAGCTGCTGTTTTTTTATTATATGGCTGTCTTGGGAGGAGCAGATCTTTCACATCTGCTTTTGTGCTTTTTGATAAGACACCTTTATTAGGTGCTTGTGCACACATGAGGTAAGAAAAAGCAGCTTTTACTTTGAGCGCTGAGTCAATAAGTGATTGAATTAACAGAATTTCCACGTCAGGTGTCAGCATTTGGACTCAGACACACTGTACTCCATGTTAAAATATCCACAGCACAAAAATACTCCTGTAAGAAGCTTCCTAGCCAGGCCACTTGAATCGATGTGTTAGGAATTCTTTTGTTCTTGTTGAATATTAATAAGTTGTGAGACACATGGCTAGAACACGAATCCTGCCCTGAACTGAAAAGGGTCACGTCATGGAAGTTCTTGAACCCAAAGGCTTTGAGAAGCTCCCAGTGCTCTGAACTTTTCCCCACATACAGTATTTGTGTGGGGAAGCAATCTGATTTATTTAAACAATAAAACCAAAATAAAGCACTTTAAGTGTTCTGTACTGAGACTTGGATCAGAAGGACTTTTGTAGAAGTGAGGCTGGGAAAGGCGATTTATGGAGACGTGTCGGAACCTTTGCTGTAGTACTTCCTGTTCTTTTTCCCTTCGTGGTGAGGTACTGCTGTCCAAATGACATCGCCTTACAAGGCTAATACTGGGTGGTGGGACGTCTTTTTGAGAGTGGCAAGTAGATTAAGTTAGTTACTTTTTTTTTAAATTATAACCTAATCCTATTATTTTTCCCATTGAAATATCTATTCATAACAAGTATTCCACAAATTGCGTTCCTTTTCTTAAATCGAACCAAAGAATGTAGTTGAAAACGTTGTGAGTTCCTGCAGTTTTCAAGGGAAGTGCTTGGATGACCATATTTTCCCTGACACCCCCCCATGCTAGGCAGGGAGGGGTGAGGGAGGAAAAGCATGACTGAATCGATTTTTGTTATTGAAATGAGCACCAGCTTATCTATATAAAGGCATTGCTGCTAATACGCAGTATCATCCTGTTTAGGGTGATCTTGGTTGCACCTAGGTGGTTGTGGCTGTACGTGTGTACGTAGGAAGTGGGTTTAGCGTCCAATTTTGGGTTTGTTTGTTTTTTTTTTAACTGTACTCTGGGCCCTGCTTTTAAACTTTCGTTGAAATCAAACGGTGAAGTGCTGAGGTTTGTTTGTGCGCTCAGCTGCATTTGCCCCGCCAGCCGGGCACTGTCACACTTCACAGGAACCCTCAAGCTCCTCCAGAAGTATTTGCTGCTTAACTATTTTCCAGTGGACCGAAAAATAGGAGCAAGCAAATATTTAGGGGGGGATTTTTATCTCCCTTCTGCATATTGAAACCTTCACTAGCAGTTTAAGCCACATGAGGCTGCTAAAGCGGGTGAGTAGCACTCACATGATTCCTTGCAACATACGTGAGTTACACCAGGGGGTAGAGGGAGCTCCGTGGCTCAACAGGCTTCTGCTCATCAGCTGAGCTGTATTAAACGACCATTTTTTGAGCTATTAGCTCATCAAAATTGCGAAGGAAAATGAGTTAAACTAAAGTGCGTTTGTGGTTTAAGAACGGAAGTCGAAACTGATAGGTTTTCCTTGGCACTTGCAGCGGGATAAGAGCACAAACCCCCGTCACTCGATACGGCTCAGTGGTGATGTAAGTCATAACAATCCGGTAGCTTGCAGCCATCTGTACACGACCTGCGATCAAAGAGAGCTCTCTAGTTTTCCTACCTGTTTGTTGCTCTCAGGAGAGAGGCTTGTTTTTCTGTGGTTTGAACTCTAGTGCACGCTGCCAAGGGACGCTGAAGAGTATTGATAAGTGAAAAATGTGGCACTTCTGTTACTGAGGTTTTCCAGCTACTATTTACTTACTAATGGTACTGCATCTTAGCTCGGCTACTGAATATTCCCTGTGAAAAATCCATCTCAGGCTGCTGTTTTGCACATGTTACTGTACACTTAACAGGTGTCAGCTCTCCACGCTGCTCAGGTGAGGTTTAGTTCCACTGCCCGTTGCGGGCTGTGCCTTGGATCACAAGGAAGAGGTTCACAGGAAGCTGGGTCTGCAAAGTATGAAGTTGTTAACCTTCATATGAACTAAGGCATAAAATGGCATAAATCAACTGTGAAGTTTTATCAGTAAAATTTCCAGGGTGATGGATGTGTTTTAAGCTTTGTAATACTGGTACTAAGTAGTAGCTTCTCTGCAGAACGCTGCCAGTTGTTGACTTTCACTTTTTTTCCTCCTCTTGAACTGTCTGTCCTGGTAGTTGCACTGAATTTAGATTGTTTTTCTGGCATCATTGTTCGTGGAATGGATGAAATCATGCCAAAAATCCTGCTGTCTACCTACATGTGTATTCTATTAGCTGGAAGTTTCATATTTCAGTGCACATTTAATAAAAATATCAAACTGCAAAAATAATTAGACTTCATACGAAGTAGCACTTGAAGCATTTGACCGGTGGGATTTTTTTTTTTGACTTTGCAGTTTATACCCATGAATTACCAGAAGTTTTCTAATTTGTCTCTCTCTTTCCTCCAATTACCCGCCCTCCTTTCTCCCCGACTCCATCCTTTCCTTCCTTTGAGCTTCAGTGTTCTGCATCCCAGGAGGTGCTCAGTGTGTGTCCTGCACAAGCCGATCCAGTGCCACAGGGTTCAGGAGTAAAGAGGTAGAACAGGGCAGTTTCAGGAATCTGACATCCCTTAGTTCTGCATTTTAGACATTGCGTTTTGTACGTCCCCACCAGTGCTTCTCCAATTTAGAAATTAATTAAAATGACACCAGGCAATGGTCTTCAACTAATAGCCTTAGTTCTTAAATTAAAAAGTTAATGCGCTCTAAAATCTGAAATGCGATCGTGCGTTTTCCTGGAGAGCTGACAATTCGTTCTGCTCATTGAATGAAAAATTAATAAGAGCAGCAGCATTTAGTTCACTTAGAGTCTGGAGGTGAGTCAGAAGCAGCAGGAGAAGTCAGAACAAACAGCGAGTATGATAGATTTAGTAGAAAGAAGCTACCCAGTGTAAATAGCTCTTGTAGTATCAGTCCTCTTACTGTGTGCGTACGGAGTAAAAGGCAGAATTGCTTCTGCTACGTTACATTTTCCAGAAAGAAACTTGGCATGTTACGGAGCTGTAGACACAGTCTCTTCCAGATTGGTTTGTAATCAGTGATGTGCTGAGACCCGTCAGTAACGACTGAGTTAGATTCAGTAGTACAGAGAGGGGGTCGCATTCGGAACATTTTTCTGCTGCTCAGTGAGGTGTTTGTGCAGAGCAGTGATTGCATTATCTCTTCCTGAACTCCAGCCTTGCTGCTGTGGGCTTTATGGCAGCTCTGAGGTCTAGCAGAGTTCAGACACGGGGCTGTGGAGGGAGCCCACCAAGTAAGTTGGAGAAAAGTATTCTCGTGAGTGTAGTGATGGCCTGAGAGTAGGTAATCCATGATCAGAAAAGATACTCTTGGAAAATTGCTGTAGTGGTGGAGAAAATAGGGCAGGGTTCAGGGCTGCAAAAGTAGCAGGTAGTGGCAGTTGGGCCTGAAGGGTTTGAGTGTTGATGTGGCTGAGAAAGAGGTCAGTGTGGGTGTCCTCAGGAGGAGCCTGACGCTGATGTCTCCTTGAGAATTGTTTCTGTATACCCTGTAATATGGCTCAGAGGGAGAGCTGGCCTCATCACCTGCCTGGGAAACATCTGTCCTGTGTTGGTGTTCTGCTGTGGTCTGCGGCGAGGGGTGAGATGTTCTCCCTCAGAGGTGAGGGAAAG
>NW_010396102.1:70930-96814 GCF_000710305.1 Buceros rhinoceros silvestris
GAAAGATAAAAACCCACTCTATTCTAGTAATTCCATGTAATATGCAGCGAATCTATTTGTGACTGGATCAAACTAAAATAAAAGTACATTTGTTTGCAGAGGCAATTCTTTACAAACCTATGGGACGGTCTTAAACCAACCCTTGTAACGTGTGGGTTTTGTATCTCAGTAGTTCCCCGATCATTACTGAGATACTCAGCCCTTGCTCTGCAGTGAGGGCACCGCGTGTTCTAAAGGTCCAGTTTGAGCCATAACTCAAGCGTGATTTTCAGTCATACAAACAAAAATGTGTTGACATATTCACTCGGCCCCTGCTCACTTCTGTGCATTTTGCAAATGTCGTTTTGTTGAGAAAGAAACTGTTTAACAGATTTTTTTTTTTTAATATGCATTTTAATTGCCTTGGCCAAGCCTTTGGTGTAGGTACTGTGGTTTCTGTCAATACGAACAACTTCAATAATAACACGTTATCCAGAACAAAGAGCCATCTTCCACAGTTCTTATTTTTCATGCAACGCATCTAATTAAAAAGTTCTAGATTTAAAAATGCTTTATTCAAGCCCCTCAGTTGGGAGTGAATACAGCATCAGAGGTTTTCTCCTGTCCCTGATGTTTAAGCAGTAGAGGGCAGTAGTATTAAGATGATCATCAGCGACTTTCTCAGCGAAAGCTTGAAGAAATGAGCAGAAAATTGGAAGTGCAAGAAAAGCGCTGCTCCGCCATCACCCTTGTAAAAGTGCCGTTCCGTGGGGACAGAGCCGCCTTCACAGCGTGAGTCTTTCTGCATGCCTTGCTGACGGAGGGGCTGCGTGTGCACGGGTGTGTGCTTGGGTGAGGAAGGAGGACGGCCTCCGCTCCTGCGCCAGCTGCTGCAGGAGGTTCAAAAGGCTTTTTCTTGTCGCAGCGTGTCTGCTTTGAATAATATGCAAGGAGAAACGAACAGGGTTGTTAGAAGAAAACCACCAAAATTAACCCCCCGATATAGTTCAGCCTAAGACTGAAACTTAAAACTGGAACTGGAAAACTGCTGGTATGGTTATGAAAAATAAATAGATGATTTCTGATACTTCTTCAGCAATAGGCTCTACTAGTGGGTCACAGGTCTGCTCTGCTTTTAGGAACGAGAACAGTTTTGAAACAAGATATGCTTTATGAAAATGTCATGTAGCAGCACAGTGTGGAGAAAGTAAGATTGCTTAAAATACCTGTGAGCATTTTAACGACAAGATTTTTCTGTTGCACTTGAGGGCAGTCCTGTGTGCACGCAGTCTTTAACTTGCCATTCCCCAGAAGAGGTGTTCTCCACTTGGGCTGTTCCTCAAAGCAGATCATCAGAAACACGATAATTTCTAGTTCTGAAAACCCAAGTTTGCTAGAGAAAGTAGAATTTTAGCAAATTGAGAAATCTAATTTTAAGGCAGTTAAGAGTATTAAACCTTCCAAATGTGTGTGGATTAAAGGCAAAAGCTTGAGGGAAGCAACTGCTACTTAGGTGAACGATAACATAAAAACTATCACTAGGAAAATGATAAGAAGACCAGGACCTTATTTGTGTTATTAAATACGAAAGTCCCTGTACTGACCTGTGTTAGGGGCAGTTTAACTGCAGAGTTTAAAATGGGTTTGTCACAGGCTTGCACCTACTTTCTGGTTGTAAAGCAAGTGAGTTGCTGTCCAGTAGGCTACACCTGATCTCCAGTGACCCTTTCTGTCATCATTCCCTTTGAGATTCCTGAAACAAATCTGTGCAAAGGGTTTACTCCAGGTTGTTACTTTTGATGACAGAACAATAGAATTTGTCTACCCCAGTGTGAGGAGACAGTACTCAGGGGGAAGATGATAATCCTTCAGCAGCAGTCCACAAAACGTGACGGAATAGGAGGAAACCCCGTGGAGGGGGAACTGCTACTCAAGAGATGCTGATGGGAAAATACATTCCCTGTAGGTACAGGATGCAAAACCAGTTCTGATAGTCCATTGAAAATGCCGTATGGTTTTTACCGCTTAACGTGATTTATCTGCTTTTGGGGAAAATGATGAGTGAAGTCGAAGCTCATGGGAGCCCTCGCTCTAGAAACAAGGGAGCGTTTCTGAAAAACTTCTGCGGCAAATTGAGGGATTCCCTCTTGTTTCGTTAAGCCTTCGGTGCTGAGACAGTCCTGGGAACGGGACCGTTCCTCTCCACGCCTGTGCCACTGAGCAGGGGTGCTTCTGACTTCGGCAGTCCAGGAGAGCCTGGCAGTGAGTGCGTTCTGTTCTAATGACGAGGTTTTGGCCTGGCTCTGTGCCTAATTGTGCTTTGGTCCCTGCTAATCATGAGAAATCGCATCGTGAGTCAGTGGCAGACTGAGTTCACTCATCAGTGCAGAAAGCTGTAGCAGATCCTGACAGCCATGGTTGGAAAGGGGCTTCAATTTTTATTCTCCTGGTTTTAAATTTCAAAACGTGTAGAATATTTTTGTTTTCTTTAAAGAGAGGAAAACTTGAATATTTTGCTAGCACATTTTTTAATCTTCTGTTGCTTAACAAGTGATTAATAGTGAGGTGTTTTAAATTTTTTATTACTCTTTTTAGATATAAGGTAAAGAAGAAAGACAGGAGTCTCTTTTTTGTGTTTTTTTTTTTTTTGTTTGTATTTTGGTGAGAGTTTCACTGTATTAACCTGACCACATCCAGCATTTTTTGTCATTACTTTTATTGCTTAAAGATATATTGCAGCTCTTCCTAAACTAAGATTTGTTTAAAGGGGGGTGGGAGGGACAACCCTGGCAAATGTTGAGCAGTGCAAAAAAAAAAAAAAAACAAAAAACAAACAAACAAACAAAAAAAACCCCAAACCCCAAGGTTACCTAGCTGCTGTGGTTCATCCAAGTCTTTTCCTGCACCTTGCAGAGATTTCAGTTGTTTTTCTTTCCAGTGTGCTGTCTCCAGCCTCTCCCTCCCCTCACAGTGCGTGCTGCTGGAGGGGCAGTAAAACAGCCTCCTGTACCAGAGCCTGTGGTATCAGATCCCCACAGACATTACTGGGTCGTACGTTTATTTTACAAACTGGCTGTGTTTTGGTTTTCTTTCTGCGCTGTTTTGTGCCAGAAGATACTGCTTTATTTGACAGAGAAACCCAGCTAAGTCACCAAGAATCGTACCCTGAACTGGGTCATGAGGAAAAGCTCCCTTTCCCCAGCAGTGTGGCCCGCTCTCCAGTGCTGTACTGGTTACACTTGACTGACGCTGGTACTTCAACATTTTGCACTCGCAGACATGTTTATTACTCCATTTTCTCCTCCAAGATGTGGCAGGTATACATTGGCACTCCAAGTAGTTTAGTCCGCTTGAAACTGGCCTTTATTTCATTCCTTATGGTGAATAAATATTTCCCCATTGTCGGAGCGCTGAGCAGGGGCTGGCAGAGCCTCTGCCTCTGCCCCATGGGGTAGTTCAGTATCCTTGAAATCGGTGAAAGAACAGGCGAGACAAGACGAGTCCTTGCCCCGGTGTGCATGGAAAATGCACACCAACAGCTCTGCATCGTAGGGGCTTTGGTTTGGTGGTATGGAAGAGTTGTGGCACCATTTCCCAGCCAGCTATTGAAGTGTTCTGCCGCGGACGAAAACCAACAGCTTAGCTGAGCTGACTGACTTTCTGCTATCTGCAGCTGTTGAGAGGAGCCTTGTCACTGGCCGGTGCACACTGGGTTAACAATGTCAGCCTTGAGTAGGGACTGATTAAAAGACTCTGCAAAATTAGTGAAAATCTTTGCCTTTTCTTCCCTCAACTTTAAAGCAGCCTTTATGTGGTGATGGATGTGTGGGATGGCACGAGCAGTAGCTATTAGACATTTGTGCCCTTAGCACACAAATGAAACCACTCTGATGTATGGTGCAGATTCATCTCAATGGACTAGAGGGTGGAAAAGTATTTTGTGGTGCTTTTCAGCTAGGTGTACCCAATAGATTTTACCTGTGGGAAAGGAAGGAACCGAGGAAGAAAGAAACAGGCTTAACTAAGCTCTTCAGGAGTGGAGGAAAGGATTTGCTGCTCTGGAGATAAAGCAAGTACTAAGTCATTTTAGTGTACTTAAGGTTTGGTGTAGGGATATTTACGCTGTGCTCTATCAACGATCATTAATTGTTAATCTGCAGTTCAGCACCTGGTTTAGAATGGGAGCTTAGGGAATCCTGGGGATGTCTGCCCTCTGCTCGCGGTCTCCACCAGGCTTGTTGGGGGTGTACAATGCTCTGAGACTCAAAACCAGTTTTTGTTTTACCCTTTGGGAAAAGGACAAGCATCTTCCATCCCTAGTGCTGCTTGGGAGTCACTCGGTGATGGATAGTTGCTGGCTGCTGTTTTATGTGAAGTCCTCAGTTGCATTTGGTGGGCAGCCATGACTGTGATGCCTTTGATTCTGTTGTGGTACATCTCTGCCTCATGCAGGATCTTAGGGGAGCACCCAGGAGATGACACGTAAGAAAGGTTGCAGCTGCCGTTCAAGTCAACTTGTTTAAGGAGCTTTTCCCCATCTATTAACTATCATTCGTTAGCATACAGCAACAGCCACGCAGGGTTTTGTCTTTTTCATTTGGTTGGGTTTTTTGGTTCTTTTGTCTTCTCTAATTTGGGACACAACCTACTTTGTGTTTAGGGTTCCCCCTTGCTGGGGGAAGAAAAAAAATCTCTGCTGAAGACAAAGTAAACAAAGTCTCTGGCAGCAAAACCTCCTATTTATGGCATTTTTTTGGTCACTTCAGCTCTTGGCAAAGTGTGACAATAAAGACATCCATTCCCATTAATAACAGGGGGTCCAAATTTGACCCCGCTTTCATGCTTCATTTCAGTGACGCAGGTGAAGGTTTGTTTTGGGAGCAAGCAGTCAATTCCAGCAGATACTTGGCTGTAAGCGCATAGCGCTCTGTTTGTGTTTTAAACAGAGTTTTTCCCTGGTGCTTCTCGAGGGTTAGACATGATGTCACGCACCGATTTCTGTCTTCTTGCAAGGTCCTGGGTCCCAATGCAGTGTCTCTGCTAATGACCTGTGGAGCCTGTGTTCGGGTTTCTTATTTCCAAACGACTTCGTTCCATTTGTAAAAATGTTCTGACTGGCGGAGAGAATTAATAAAGGGGATTTGTTAATCTCTTACAGGTTCTTTCTTTGATACAGCTCCTGAGCGACAGAGTCTGTTGAGTGACCTGTGGTGGTCATAACGCAAGGCTCTTTAATGAAGGCTTGCGAAAAGGGTGGTATTTTCTGTCATCTTTTCTTATTTTTCTAAGAGGGTGGGTTGTTCCATTAAAATTCCATTCAAGCAGACAGGAGCATTTATAATGCTCCAAAGAATACATTCTCTGTTTTGGAGTATATTATGTTCTTTATTCACCCAAATCTTGTTTTAATATTGCTGTAAACTTAATAAGAAGAGATGAGATATGAAGTGATAATCTTAGAAATATAAGGAAAAATAATTTTCTCCACCTCATGGAAGGCATAGGTCTAAGCTGTCTCTTATTAGAGATTTTGGTAATAAAAATCTCTGCTTGTAGAATAGCAGTCACCACAAAGCTATCTTGCTGTGCTCATCTAGAGAAATCATTTCTTTTTTGTTTTGTTTGTGGGTTTTTTTTTTTTAGAGCTCGTCATTTATGATTTTTCTCATCATGTGATATGAGCCCTGTCTTCATGCTGCAGGTTTGGCCATAGCCCATCACCGTTCCACTTTGTACGCTCTTGTAGTTTCACACTCGGTTATTCTAACTGGTAGGGATGCCTCTAGCATCATGTGTGTGCTCAGAAACCCCTGTCTCACGTGGCAAATTCCAACCCAGGAAGGATTTTGGGGACAGTCGGTACAATCGGCCTCTCAGTGCCCACGATGGGTCGATATTGGACGTGTTACAATGCTGGTATCCTTGGCTGGGTACCAACCACTTGCTCGCTGCTGGCAGTCCATGATGATGGCTTCACTCTTCGATGCAGAGAGATGTCATTTTGTCCTGGCAAAAACCAAAATCAGTGTGTTTGTGTTGTCAGGGTTCTCAGAGGCAAGTACAGGGTTCAGGCCATTAACATAATTAATCTTCCCACTACGTTAGGTGCCACAGTAACTCTTGATGACTTCCATCTCTTTCCAGGGTTTGGTGTTGTCTGCGTAGGTTCAGCACTCGGAGGGATTTAGTGGTATTTCACAAACGGTGGTCATGACTTCGGAAGTCTTTCGTGACCTATTGAAGTGTGGAGATGGGAAACGACTCCCCTTTTTTGTCTCCTCAGCATTCAAAAAATTGCTTTTTGCCAAGTTTGGTCACAAAAGCGATCCCTTTGACAAATTAAAGTACAGGGTCTCGACTGCAACTGAAGTTCACCTTTTGAGAAGAAAACCTGTGTGATTTACACAGAGTTTTCAGGGGTTTAACAAGTTCAAGACAGTGAGATCTGACCAGTTGATTGAGTTTTATGTCTGTTTTCATACATTTAAATCCTTTCCATAGTCAATTGTATTTCCAGTCCAAATTCCCAGAATCCTTAAAATATTTCAGAGTGCGGACTGAATATCTAATAAACTGTACAGGGGTGATCCAAGCGCCCAGCCTTGTGCTGTGGGTGCTGATTGGACAAAGCACGTTGGATGCCTTATAGTTCCGTGCATTTTCGAAGAGTTAAGGGGTGTTTTAGTTTCAAACGCACACGCTACAACACCTACAAGATGACCAGCTGGTGGTTTATTTTAGACACTGAAGTCCCCCATCAACAGCATGGTTTTCATTTCTGATCCCAGAGGCTGTTTTAATTAGCTGAGATATATTTACTTTAGTTGAGGTACATCTGTGTGTTAGGGTGAGTAACGGTTGGAAAGTGTGTTTGGAAAGTCACCCCCTGTAGCTTGCCTTAGCCATTTCTTTAGAGTTCCATGAACAAAATTCTTTGTGGAATAAGTACTTTAAATTATAAACTTGCTTCATGTTATTTGCTCCAGTCTGCTGGGATTAAGTGTTGTATCCTGACTCCATCCATTATTCAGCTCGAGCTGTCCGTTCTCGACCAGTTTGGAAGCAGAGAGCAGAACTGCTTTACACGCAGATACTCTTTTTCTTTGATAGAAGCTCTGGGCTCCAAGCAGGGTTGAGCTATGAATGAATCTGGGTTACGAACTGCTTCATTTTTTTACAACTGTTTTTATTCCTGAAATATGTCATTCCATGCTCCTGGAATGTTGCTAAATATTTGTGTTAAACAGCAGAAGTGTTGCAGAGTTCACCAGGAGGAAGCGTTGGAGTCCAGTTATTTATCGTGTTGAAGTGATTTTTCTAGTTAACTGTTTTGTTAGAGGTGGCTCATGATGACACTCCAAAAGAGTTGTCTCAGTCCCACAGTAATGACACAGAAGGAGGTATCCTCTTCCCATCCAGCACACGTTACACGTAGTTTGTGTGCGGTTTCCAAGGCTCGCTCTGTTTTCCGGGTCGGTTCTACTGGGTGGACACCAGAACCAAGTCAGTTTGAGGGTTTCGCTGGTAAAGATGCTGAGGGTGGCAGAAGTTGCTGTAATGCCTCAAATTCAGTCAGAGGCAAAATGTCAGTGGTGCCAGTAACTGAGTAGATGTAGCAGGCAGTAATGCCAACACACCGATCAGTACAGTACCTCCGCAGTCCGGAACCCCGACTTTGGGTTTGGAGTTTTTCTGCTAGCAGCAGGCACGTATCACAGCAGTTTGCAGTGGGAAGACAAGAGCGAGCAGGTCAAGGACAGGAGTGCTCTGCTGTAAGTATGAACAAAGGAGGTGTCTGTGCAGAGAGGAGAAAGCTGGGAGAAAGACCGAGCCAGAGCCCGTGCCTTGAGGAATGGATGACATTGCTTCAACAATGGCACAGGGACTTGTTTGGTTGACTTTGTGATCGTGTTTTCCTTTGTTCGATCATAGGTCAATGCATAAAAAGACCTTGTCAGGTGGTAGAAAGGGGTTGTAAGCGTACGGTCAGAGGACGTGTCGAGCGCTGTGTACAGCAGTCAGCAGTGAAGGAACAATTTTTGCCTGTGATACTCCCTGTGCGTGTCTCGCACAGCCACGGGCTAACGGGTTTCATTTTGGTGTGTGCCCAGCTTGTAAATCTCTGGATTTAAGAGGAAAGGGAATGGCTGTTCTGTCTGTGTAGCTGTGTGCTAGCAGAGACCAGGATGTTGGTCATCAAAGGCACGTGGTAAAATACCGAATGATTGCAATTTTTGGTGTGTGTTTCATTGTCAATGGTGATATGTTGGTATGTGACACTATCTGAAACCTGAAGAAAGGAACAATCAGTGGATCATCTGTTCTGGATTAAACAAAATATGACTTGGACTTGCGTAATGGGACTGGAACTGTCAAAAACATTTGTCATTGGCCTAATTCTTTTCCAAGTGATACTAGCAGTTTTATCATTATTTGGAGCCCTTTTAGTCCAACGCTGAACTCTGAACAACAACAGAAAAATCACTTGGGAGTTTCGTGGTGCATTACGCGACCATTCATGTCAGTATGTACTTAAAATCTGAACGGATGCTCCTTCTTCCGTGGAGGTTTTCCAAACTGAGATGGTTCTCCTTTGGGTCCCTGTACGTTACCTGGAGTAGATAAGTAGTACTTGAGGAAACCCAGGATTCCGAATGATTGACCTAGAAATGGGTAGAAAAAAACTGTTCAGGGGGCACTTTCTTCTGTTCTTTCAAGTAGAAGAACTGTTAGGAATGTCTTCATAGCATGTTAAGAGCAGTTGTGAATGTCTTCATTAGGAATCCTCCTTTCTGTTGGGAAGGTCTAACTGAGGTCACTTGCTTCGAGGAATATGTCTTGGCGTGGCAGTATCTGGGACCTTCTGGAGTTCTTTTATTGCAGATATGCAGATGCTTTAGTTTTGCATGTATTGAATAGTCTTTTTCATTATTTTGGGAAGATAGTGGAATATATTTGGAGAGTGCTGTCAAACTTGATTTAAAAAAAATCTGCCACTGACCTTTGGAAGAGCAGAATTTTGTCTTACTGATGGTAGTCTAGATCGAGACTGACTTGTTAATGGAAAAGGAATGACACCCTTCCCAAGTTCTAACATCTGAAGTGGGAACTGGGCACTCTTTTTCTGTGCACGTATCTTTTTTTAATAGCAACACCACACACTGAATAGCTTGTGACACCGCTAGAAGCCACAGTGAAATTCATTAAATTTTAACCGCCCTTCACAGCGGACAGTAATTCCGTTATCGGTTGATTTTCTTGAAAGCTCTGGTGAAAACTTGCAGCAAAGCTGAGAGAGTCAGAGGAATAAAAGAATTCCTAGAATGCTGCAAAACATCTGACCGAAGGGACAGCAGTGCTGCTCCTGCTCTCACTGCCAGCAGCACGAGCGCGTTAAAACCCGACTGATTTCCCGCAGCTCTCCTCAACGCACAGCCACGCCGTGGTGAGCCAGGAGCGACCTCAGGGCTTTGGGAGCTTTGCTCGAGGCTGAGGACTTCAGTGGGGTGCTGGAAGCCGGTGTCTTCCAGAGCAAAGTACCGATATTCCGTGTTTTTAACGGAGTTTTAATCTTATTTCCTGTTCTGTTACATCAGACCTAGCCAAATTGTTTCATAAGTATTTATTGTTTATTTTATAATGTTTTCCCTGCCTGAAATATTAAGTAGCAAAAATTTTTCTTTCAGCCTCTATCTAAAATCTTTATAAATTGTAGAATTCTAACAGTGGAATCCTACTTCTCAGGCTTGGTCAATACTGACCTGCCTCGTCGTTTCTCTCCTCGAATAACTGCCGTTTCCAGACAAATCCGTATTTTTCTTTTTCCTCTTCAGAATTCCCTGTAATGAAAAACTGACATATTTTAATTGTGGACTAGTGCATAAAGGTAAAAAAAGGACATATAGTTCAGAAAGAAGATCAATGCTATTTAAACAATGCTCTGAAAATGAACAGCACCACTTTAAACGGGTTTTGCCCAGACCAGGAAAACACAAGTGACGAGCCGGTGGCTTTCGCCAGCTCCGGGTCTGTAACGGCACAGGCCCCCAGCAGCTCTTCTCCCCAGCTTTTGCAAACACTAACGACCAAGAAGAGAACTTAAAAGTCACTGACTTCAGCCGTTGTGGTTAATTGGTTTGTTTTTTATTAGTCAGACCTTGATGTCAGTACAAGGACTGACATTTATTTTGAATTTTTCCTGAATTCATACAAATGCCATATTAATTCCAAAGGTTGAATTTGTTGAGAATTGCGTTTTCCATTTCAAGTGAAACATTTTCTTAAAATGATAAATTGATTTGTCATCTGTTCTCATTTTTACTGTAGTTGTTATTAAAGCAGAAGTCGGTGAAAAACGTTCGGATAAAATAAAAATCCTCACTTTATTTTCAACACATCTGAGTGCAAAAATCAAAAGCTAGACTTCCCGAAATCTCTAAACTTCCTCTTTCCTGATTGGGAGAGTTCCTTCTGTTTTCGCTTCAAGTGAGAAAAACTGCAATATAGCAAAGCAGTAAAAGTAGGGAAATGTGGGAGTGAAACCACATGCGCCAAATACTTCATTTTGCGGTATTCAAACCAAAATATGTCAAAATGAAATGTTTTTGTGAGGGGAGAAATAAAAGGAGAAATTGTTTTCAGTGTTAGAAAATAAGGAAAAACCCCGGTGTGCTTTAGAACCGGCTTCTCCGAGAGGATGAACCCGCACAGTGGTACTAACGGTCGCTGCCGCCGTGCGGCTCTGCTGGGTTTTTATGGTCCGCTGAGTTTTACGGTTGGCAGGACCGCAGCTTTGTTGCTGATAGTGTCTCCCTGGACGCAGCGGTGCCTGCCCGGCTCTGTAAGCAGCAGTGCTCCTGTTTAAAAAGAGGTGTCTGTAAAATGTTGCTGATATCTGTTCCGCTTGTTGCAGTGAAATGAAGAATAGGTGCATCTGCAGGTCGTCCCAGGCAGGGAGTCCCTGCAGCGGGTGCTGTGGGAGAGGGATTCGAACCCCCCCGAGGGCAGCAGCAGCCGCTGCTGACTGGAGACGGTGCGCAGCGTGGGACTGTGGCATTGTGATGCGTCCATAGAGAGAACAACAGCGAAATTCGGTGCTGTCCATCCTGTCTGTAACTGCTGCAGACAGGGCAGAGTTCTCGCAGTGAAGCTGTTACTGAAATTCTGTTGGGGAATGACGGTGTCACAGCCAGCCCGGGGGTTACCAAACACAAACAACCCGAATGTGTTTTTTCTGACCAACAGATGCTACGAGGAATTAAAAGAACAGTTTTGAGGTGTAATTTGGTTGGTGTGGGATTTCTCTGAAAGACTGTGTGTGCTGCAAAGAGAATTTGAGTTGCAACTCTGTCATCTAAACAGCAAAGAAGTTCGTTGTCACTTAGAAGTTTGCAGCATTGATGGGTTTGTTTCAATTTTCGTATATGTTGGTGGACACTTCATCTAAAATCTCTTTTAAATTGTGGAAGAGATGTAGAATGTCTTTTTAATCAATGATGTTCCATTGTAGCCTCAAAAACACAAGAGCTGAACAGAGAACTCAGTGAAATGCAGGACCCGGGAGCCTTTTTACATGAGGTGGGATTAGAGTCATCCCCTGAAAAAAAGCACCAGCCTTATTTTTCTGGTTTGGAATCAGTGATGATAGGTAGCAGGGAACTGTTGGTTTTGAGAGAGTGGGCTTGACAGAAGCCAGATCTTTGACTTACGGAGTTTTTGCACAGGCTTGTCTGGTGCTAGAATAGTGTATTCTGTGTGAGCTGAAAATTTAAAGTTGCTTTGCAATTATTTTGATTCTGCAGTGTTCTTGTGGAAAAACCAGGCATGGATCTTCTGTTCTCGGCATTATGGAGCATTATCTTAAGAGTTAGCTTCAAGGAAAACTTCATTTTTTGTCCTGTTCTTTGACCCATTTTGAGCTGCTCGTCTCAGGTCAGAAAGGAGCCTTTCTCTGCTCGCCTACATTTTATTTACAATAGTCATCCATATGTCTAATCAGGGGCTGGATTCTCCCTCAGGATACTCTTTGGCATCTTTCTTCTTCAGTTGCTCCAGGAAAAGTTTGGCTCCTTAAGAACCTTCTGCCTTTGGCTGTGCTTTGGTTTCCCCTGGTCTCTGTTCTTGAGCCCCATCAAAGGCTGCCTTCCTGGCTTTCCTGACATTCCTTCCTGGTTGGGCTTTGTGCTGAAGTTCCGTGAATATACTGCGCTGGTGCCTTTGAAGTGTGCTCGTGCCACCTTTGTGGAGCTGCTTTCAAAGACCTCACAGCTTTTCTCAAATTCGGAGTGATTTGGGCAACTCAGTCCCTTGGGTTCTGTAGCGACTGCCAGGTAAAACTCCAGCAGCTTGATCGCTGTCAGGCGTCCAGCTCTTTTATCCCAGTGCGGGCAGGAGCACAGAGGTTCTGGCACAGCACCATAGATGTGATCTCCAATTATGACTTCACGTTCCAAAGGACAACAGGGGAGCGTGAGTGGTGATTGAGATCAGAAAATACAAGGGAGTGCCGCTTTTTTTCCCCTTTCTATTTTCCCCTTGGTGGTTTGATATTCCTGTGTTATTTCAGTTGAGTTGGTGCTTGACACTGCTTTGCTCGTCACTGTCACCTTCTTAATTACGAGAGAGTCCTGTCAATCCTTCCTCCACAGCCTGTCTTTGTAGCAATATGAGAGCTCAAAAATACTTATTTCAGGAGACAACTTAATTGTGCCGGCTCATCATACTCCGGCTCCAAGGTGCAGCTTTCAGGACAGCTCCTGGAACAGCTGACTTGAGACAAAAATACACTCAGAGGTTATACATGAAGGTTATGCTGTTATTTTGCATAGCCAGCTTGGGAGGGGATATCTAATTAAAAAAACCCAACATGTGAATGTGCACGTGCGAAAAAATCTCGCGTGATGGCTGGATTCCACGTGGTATGCGGCAATTTTTATCCTGTAGAGGGTTCAAGCATGCTTCGGAGTTGGAATTTTCTCGGTGTACAGGAAAGTTTAGGCACGAATGGACTGACCACAGCAGAAAGGAGTACGGCTGGACAGTAATAGCTTGTTTGGACGCACCTGAGACACTTAACTTTCTTTTACCCCTGGCAGAGAAAAATGACTCTGAAATTGCATCAGCAGTGCTGCATTCCAGTCAGATTTGAAATCCAGGGGAGATATGCGTTTTTACCTGCTAGAACAGAAGGTGCTAAAAGTGGTTGAAACCATAGAAAACCCCGTGACTGACCAAAGTTTCGAGCCATTTTTTTCAGTTTTGACGGATTTTTTTATTGTTTCTGTGATGAGTGATCAGACTGTGATGGCAATCTGATAGAAGAGCCTCAGAAGCAAAATGCTTTTTAAAGTAGTAGAATTTGTCTATCAAAGCAAGTCACTCGATTTGTGGCAAAAGCTGTGGATACAGCTCTGCTGCCGGAGCACGGGGAGGGGTATGAAACACTACAGAAGAGACCTGCACCCCCAAACCATGTGGATCATAGAGCTGGAGCGCAGCAGAAATGCCAGTTAAGTGTTTAATCTAGCAGCTCTGCTGCCTCATGAGGAGAACTGGAGGGTCATAACAACAGCCCATAAAAATCATGATTAGATTTTTATTTGCATTTTAATCTTCTTGCAAGAGACAGTTTTTGAGATTATCATTTGAGCTCAGTTCAACAGCAGAGATGCTCTGTTGAAAATTACAGCGTGGTTTTGATAGCACGGAGCAGTCATGGCCAATGGACAGCCCAGGGGGACAATTTGGCTTGCCAGAAGTATTTATTGACTGGATGCATGGTCATTGCAGCAGTCTCGTCTATATTCATATGCTGGAAATCTCTCTTCTGAGTCTCGGCAGCGCTGTCGGTATATTTGGATATGTACTCAGCTGGGAGGAAATAATGTGCTGGAGTTAGTCTGACTTCTGGTCTGTGGAGCTTGTGTGCTGGAAAGGGCCCCATGGAGAAGGCAGAAGATGGCGTGTGGCTGGAAGCCAAGATGTTCAGGTTGTGGGTCAATTTGTGTGCTGGGGGAGGACTGGGAAGAGGGGAGGGGAATGTCTGGAGGTAGGGTGGGCCTGGAAGCAGAAGGAAGAGTGAGGGCAGGGAGGAGGGACAAAGGATCACTGCTCCACGGTGGTTTCTTAGCATGCAGCTTGTGATGGGTTGGATGGATCCAGGGCGAGGAAGTGCAGGAGGAGAGAAGCTGTGTTTGGGTGTCTGGAGCAGTGGATTCCAGAAGAGGTAGTGTAGATGAGGTTAACGTTTAGAAAAAGAGACAAGAAAGAAATCTCCGTGTAGGGTGTCAGGTTCATGTAATGCCAATCCCACGTGAGGAGAAGCACAGGGAGCATGCAGAAAGGTCATGCTAAAGGAAGAGATGCAGAAGAGATTCCTGGGTGAGAAATTGTCTGGATCAGCAGCCGAAGAGTGCTGATGAGTAAAGATGACTTAGGGGCATGGTTGAATATCCACAAATTCTGAACTCTGCTCCTCCTCAGCCCCAAAACAACCAAGCCATGGAAGCCCAGGACTGCTGCAGTTCCAAAATGCCTTGAGCTCTCTGACTTTCTCTGCTTGTTCTTCCTCTGTGTGATCAGAACTGAAGCTCAGGAACTCATATGTGTGGTTGCTAAAAAAATAATTAGGCGCCAGTACAGTCAGAAAGAGGAGGAGGTTTTGGTTGGAGTACAGCTATGTGAGAAGTTTTCGTGGTTTGTCTTTGAGAGGCCAGCTGACCATCGGCCACCAGCGGGTATTGCCAAAGAGAGCAATGGGTGATATCTCCCTGGAATATAAAGATTGCTCTTTTTGACTGCAGATATACCATTAGCCAACGAAATACAAAGCTATTAGACATTTTATGTTTGCAGACATTGTTTCAAAGAGCTTTTTGCCAAAAGCACAGTGGAACAAAGACCAGAGTTAAATTTAGTGATATCAACCCGCTCAGACCCAACTCTACACAAACAAAGCCCGGCCAGATTCAGACACAATGTGGCCGGCAGTTGCCAGAGCTACCACAGAGGATGGGATCCTGTAGAAAATACTTTGAACTGTTACAGCGGGAGGCTTGAGGCAGTGTATCTCCAGTGCTGGAGTGTGAATTCACGACGTAGTGACCAGAGAAGATTTTACTTAAGACAGCGAGCTAGAATTTTCATTATTTTGTTCAAAATGAGCGTTTAAAAAGATGGACTCTGACTGTTCAATGTGCTTCATTTGTTTTAATCCAGAAGTTGACAGTAGCCTCAGATCCATTAACCCCCTTGCAAACCAACCTGTACTGGATACTGTTAAATCAAAAATAGCAGTGTTTTGACGTTTTGTCCAAGAACGAAAATTCTGCACTGCGTAGAAAGTGTTGTCTGAAAGACTAGGACTGAAAGATCTCGTGGGACCAATATATCAACAGTATTTTTGGTTTTGTCTTATGAATATGATGTGGCTCTGCAGGAGGCAAGACTGGTTACAAGGAGCAGGGATGTCTCGTGGGCTTGTCTGTGGCTGTGTGTGAGTCGACTCAGATAGGCACAGTATACAGTAGTGGAAGATAAATGCTCAAATTCCAGGAGGAAAGAAGGTGATTTTGCTGGTGAACGTTTCAGACAGGGACGGTAAGATGAGGCTGTGAATGCCAAGGCAAGGAACCAGCGAGCAAGCCCCGTTACCGTAGCAGGACCAGTCCTGCGAGCGAGCCCAGCAGGTTCCGGCAGTACTGAGCAATAAATAACTTATCCGCAAAGTTGTCTGTCAATATTTCATGTTACGTTAATGTTGGTCTTCAAATCTTTTAATATGTTTTAAGTTCTGCCTTGGAAGGGGGACGCAATGTTAGGGACTTTGAACAGCTGAGCTTCCCTGGCCCCACGTCTGGGCTAGGTGCTGTGGAACTCCTTCTGCCTGATCGCAGCCAATTGGAGAGAAGCGCCCAGCGAAGCCACGCTCCAGCAAGTGTTTCAACTGTGAGCGAGCACAAAATCACCACGTGAGGCCAGATCGTTCCAGCTGCTTAAATTTTCCTCTTGAGCCAGTCTTTTCATTTTGGAGAAATAAACTCTTCCAGATGTGCAGACCAACCTGTGTCACCTGGCCACCTCTCCCTTGGGTGCTGCCTGTCTGTAATGGTCAGCAGGAGCAAATGAGGTTCAGGGAGTCCTTGCAGCTCTCAGCTCCTCCTCCTGAAGAGATAAACGTGCTGATAAACACGTTCATTTGTTTCATGTCAATTAATACTATGAGACTGTGCTTAGAGAAGCTTCAGGCAGCCTTTACCGTTTGTATCTGCGGGGTGGTGGTCGTGGGTCAGTGTTTACAGGGAGTTGTCTTCACAACACTCTCTGTATATCTCTAAAGCAGATTTTATTCATTAAGCCCTTTTCAACCACAGAACTGATCAGAATATGAAGTATTTCACAACAGAGTAAACAAAAGCAAGTTTGCGGTCACAAGTATCCGACATGTTCTCCCGGAGAGGCTGGGAACCATTGATTTCACGTTCCTGTCATTGCTGTGGCTTTTCATTGCTGTCGCTCACAGGCTTGGTGGAGTAGGCAGGGTGAGGATGGGAGATACCGCGAGTTTCTCAGCCTTTAAACTTGGAGAGTGTGAATCATTTCTTTCTTGGAATAGCTTGAATAGAAAACTAGAATCCAACCTGATGAGAAAAACGTGCAAAACCTTGTCGTCCTTTTTTTTTTTTTTTTGTCCTGTTTAAATGTGTGTTTTGTGTTTTGTTTTTTTTTTCCAGGTTATTTTTATCATGAGCACAGGAGCGGTTTGAGAAACCTGAGCAACTTTGAGCTGTAACGCTTACACAGTTAGAGCACTGTGAAGGGTTTTGTTAGGAGGGTTTTTTCAAGGAGCGGTAGAGTTTCAGCCAATTAGAAAAGAAAATTATTTGTGTTTGGGATAGTTTGCATTAGATTTTAAACAATTTCTGCAGCTTATGGAAGGTTAGAAATCCGTTGGATTTCCTTCTGAAGAAATGTTACATCATTTCTAATACATTTTACAGCAACATCAGATGTCAAAAGCATATGAGAGCTTATATCTCACAGAGGCCATGCCAAAAGCGTAGCGATGGTTCAGTAATTCCCTGGTTTTACAAGAAGCAGCGGATTATATTCACTCGAGCCTTACTCAGTTACTGCGTCACTCTTTGGATGTTTTATCTTGATGATTTCAAAATACTGAACAAGGGAGAAACACAACCAGCTCAGTGAAGATCAATGTAGTGGCTCCCATTGCGAACAGAAATATTGACAGATGTTGTTGTTTTAGGACTTGAATTGATGGTTCTTGGGGATGTAATCCACTCCTTAACGTCATCTGATCCACCGAGCGCCAAGCAGGAGGCCAGGACTGCTGCTCCTCAAATCCCGAGCCTGCCGTTGCTAAGTTTGCTGCCAGTATGTAGCAGCACAGCCACTAGCAGAGGCGGGGGAAGATGTGAAGCTGTGAGGGCATTGCGAGGCTTCTTCATGTGTAGGATTTTGTTGTCAGAAGAATGGAGCCAGCCCAAACCTGTCACATACCACAGGTGAAATGGTGCAGCGTGCAGTCTGTCCCAGCACAGGGCGAGGGCTCACCTTGACCTGCACTTACGGCATAGCTGGAGCTTGGAGGTTTCCCTTTCCGTCCCCTCTCCGTTGTGTGTGACAAGGAGATAACAAAGAGGTGCCTTGAATCTAGCATAGTGATTCTGAACTTCTCATCTTACAAACGGTGACTGTGCCCTTCGTAGGGCTTGAAGTCGTTTCACCAGGTGGGTTTCATTCTACTGGGTTGAAAGAATTGGGGGCAAAATGGTTTTTAGTAAGAACCTTCCCAATCTCTGGGCTTCCTTCACGCCTCTGGTGAGCAGACAGGTTGGCAGTTAGTGAGGAGGATTCTCGTTGAGTGCATTTGTTATCATCTTACTGTCCAGCTCCGTTGTTTAACTCCGCGGGATCGCCCAGGGGTTTTGATGCAGTAGTGAAGTGGTGGCATTGAGACTAGTCGGTCCTGTGGAGGCACAGCTGTGGTTGTGGTCACTCATGCTGTTACTGTGGATGTTAGCCGTGGTCCGTAGCTCTCACTGTTGTTGTCACTGGCAGCTCAAGTTGCCCAGTACAGAAACCGGTGTTAGAACTCAGCTGGGCACAAGCAAACCTTAACTGTGTCCCCCCTGCTCCATTCCATTTTTGGGGCACTTGGAGCTGAGCAGAAAAGGATGGAAAAGTATTTTATGTGGGAATTCATGAGAACCAAAGAAAGAGCAGTAATTCTGTTTGTAGAGATTTACAATGAGTTTCCACATGCTCTTCTACTCCTCAGTGACAGCCACTTGAGACAAAAACCTCCTCTTCGCTGATGAGACTTGGATAAACGTCAGCTGGAAAACTTTTGTATTTATCCATTGAGGAAGTAGCTTTTAAAAACTTTAGTGAAGAAATTTATTTTTAGATAAGTGTTTTCTTGAAATTAATATGTTTACAGGGCCAAGCTCTAGTTGTTAGAACATCTTTGGCTTCTGTAGGTGTTCTGCTTCTTATTCAAACTCCTTGAGGATCTTTAGCAATTAGGCTGTGCTGATAAAGCTATGTGTTCTTATCTTGTCTCTTCTCTTAGCTTAGAGGAAATAATTTGTGCATTATATCAGGGATAAGAGCTGGAAAGTGGGAAATCTGATCCCAGTTCTGCCACTTGGTGACCTGTAGGAAATTGGTTCACCACATCATTTCAGCTTTCCTGTCTGGGAGAGAGGTAAATGCTGGTCTCGTCTGTCTTCTGCAGCACTTTAGGTATTTAAAAACAACACCAAACCTTCTAATAAGCTCGTCTATGTATCATTTCTATTGAAGTAAAATAAAAATTAGGTTATCTGGGGCTTACCATAACTGTGACTTTCAGATTAACTGTGAAATCTTTCTGCTTGAAATCAGTGTATCCCACTTGTTGGAAAGAATCTCTATTCCATTATTCATTACAGGGGCCTTAAAATTATACTCCAGTGACAAAGCCTCTATTTATTTTTAGACAATTGGCATCCACTTCTGGCTGACCTAGAATGTTTCTTTGATGACAATGTCTGTGATCCAGCTGGGTTTGCTGAATGGTTGAATAAACAAAGAGAGATAGTAAAATGTGGGAAAGAAAAGGCTATTTTTATTATATTAGAGAATCCGCCCAGCCAGCTCCGGGCCTGATTGGAAATGTCATGTCTGTAACAGTGCACTTGTCCATGACATCTCTGGAATGCTGTCGTTATTGGATTTCAGGGTTAGGAGGAGGCTGAGATGAGAAAGTTTGGAATGAAGGTGATTCACAAAAAAAAAAAAAAGGACAATCAGTTTGAGCTGACCTCTTCCTTCCTGAAGTATGTAGGTTAAATACATGCAAAAGGATACGGCTAAGCTTGGTGTTTTCTCCTTTACTGCTTTTTCATTGTTGTTCCATTTGCCGGCCACTTGTAACAGCTTCAAAGTCAACCTGATTTTTGGGTGATAATGCTGCCTGTAGCCAAAGAACTGCAGGTTATAGAGAGAACTCTCTTGTTTTGGCTAAAATCAAAAGGCTGTTTCACTACACAGCATCATGACCTGAATTTCTCTCTCTCCTTCAGAAAAAAGAGCCTAAACCAGTTCCTGGTTACTACACAAGGGAGTTCTAAGGGTGCAACTTGGCCATGATTCCAATTTTGCTGTGAATTTAGGGGCAGATTTTCTGGTCTGTGAGCATGAGACCAAGTGGTAAATACCTTTGACATGCGTGTAGATTTAGTTTCTACATTGCAAAGAACAGATAGTAATGAGCAGGACACCCTGCTGCTGCAGATCTGCCATGGCAGGTGTCAGTGAGAGCCTTTGCACTCAGTGCAGCTCATGGCAACTTCATGTTCTGCTAGAGCTGCCGGCAGAGGAGGAGGTCCAGCAAGCCCCATCGTCCTCCAGGGGGTAGTAGCAGCTTGGGGCAATAAAAACCGTTACTTACACTGTAAAAAGCAATGGCATAGCTCTAGAGTTCCAGTATGAACAGTGTCAAATTATTTTAAAAGGAAAATAGTTTGTTTCACAACCTTCTTTACTGGTCGTGTCTGAACAAGAAGCCGTTTCAGTATGTGTCAAATAACCAGATGTGCTCTAGCTTTTAGCTACGGCTGCTGCCCTATCAGTAGAGGGGTTATGAAGCCATTAAAGGACCCGACAAACGCTCCGCGGGAGCATTCTACAATCATAATCATCATGTTTGTCTTGGATGAGGAACTTTAACGGATTTATTTAGAAGCCTTTCTGTTTATTGGTTTCCAGAACATAGCAAATGGCCTTTCACGTAGAGTATGTTAAGCTCCAGTGTTATTTTCCATGGTTCATACTTTCTGCAGTTAATAAACAAAATGTAATAAGAATAAATTATAAATATTTATAAGACTATTTTCGTCTTTTATTAGGTTCTTATGATTTAGAATTTAATATCCCAGCCAAAGCTTCAGTCAGAGCTCCCCTCTTTAACATCAAAATGACTACTTAGAATTTTGCCGTCAAAGGCTGATCCAGTTGACTGCAAAAAACCCCTCACCTGTATCGATGCCAAGGAAAGCATCCGGTGCGATAGACCAAACAAAGTCAGCAAACCTTCGGCATCCTGATGGGGGCTGGGAAGGTCATATGACCGAAGCACATTCCAGTTCCCATCTTTGTGCCCCTGTCTCTCAGTTAGTCACTCTTACGGCCTTGGCTGTGTGCCACTTGTCCCAGATATATTCCTGGAAAAATATTAAAAGGAAAAAAAAAGATTTCTTAGGGTTCTAAAATAGTCGCTTTTCATAAATGAGTAATTTTCTGTGCTTAAATTTGTATCATAAATAATTCTAGATGATTTACTTTAACAAATACTTTCTGAATGTTTTTCTTATAAAATTTGGACTTAATTTATATGGCAGAGTGTGGCTGATGGTGCTAGAAAAGAAATAAACACAGTCGTCTCTTAGTTTCAGAAGAATACTTAGTCCCTCTTATTTTGTGCCCAGACTTCGAACTCTAATATTACCTTAATTTGGTTTATGCTGATGTACACCAGTTTTGTTTTTCATTTCCCTTGTAAAACGTGTTGTTCTCGGTGTCGTGAAAATCCGTCCATATGTACATTCCTCTGTGGTTGGTCATATACCTTGTACTCCTGAACTGGAAGTTGTGTTTTGTATCGGTTCTGTCATTTTGTGTGCCTCATGCTGAGTGCTTAAAGGGCGACATCTGCTTCTTTTCACATGAAGATACAGCATACTGAGATTTTTCTGATTTATGTGCTTTTATCTATCAGGGCAATGAAATCAGGTCTGTCAGTTGTCACGGACAACCTCCAAGATTCTTTTAAAGATGAGGAAGAAAATTTCTTGTGCCCACAACAGCATCACTGTTGTCTCGTGGATTCGGATTGACGCTTTGAACATGAAAAAGCCAAGCTACAGATTAAAGGCTTTGAGTGTCTTTACTCATCTGGAGAGAGCCTGGAAGGGACAAGCAGCAGGGTGGTGGACTAGCAAATCCCTCTCTTGAAGAAGATGACGCTAACTCCAAATGCCAAGGACGTCCCCAGAAGACTCTGGGGAGCCCCAGAACCCGTTGGTGGCTTGTCTTCATTAGTTCTTCAGCGTTAAACTAGGAAGCACCTTTCAATGAGATAAAGGACCAAGAGGTAGATTGGCTTTTTATTTCACCCACACAGTTCTCTTCCTCTTATTAAATATTGGCAGGGTTGCAGTAAGATAGCAGCAAAACACCGAGTCAGGAAACTTGATGCGTAGAAGACTGCAAAACCCATCTGCTTTTTCCTAGGCTTTTATCCATCCCTAGTCAGTTCAGGAGCACCAGTGGTTTTCTACCCTAACAAGCTGTCCTTGACTGTGTCGTGATAGTAGAGCAGAGCAGCAAAGAATTTGCAGCAGTCTTACAGCGGTACAGTTTTATATTGTGAGAACCTGGTTGGCTATGGTTGCTGAAAGCCCTGAAATCTCAACATCCTTGGAAAAGTTTCCCAACCCGTCCTGCTGTCAGCACTGTTTGCTCCTACCTGAGGTTTTAATGTGCTTGTTGTTACCTGCCTTTTCGTTGGTGAATGTCTTCTGATAATGTTTAGGTCATTGCATGGGTCTTTGTGTTTCTTCTCGGTTGGTTTTCAAGGCAAAACCAGTTTCATCCCAAGGGAGGCCCTTGGATACATGCTACACTTTCAGTGTGCTCTGTTGCTCGGGGTTGCGTTGGCCTTGGATCTTGGGAACAGTTGTAATGAAGACGCTGAATTGTGAGATGTGAGAGCAGCTCAGTGACAGTGTCCGTTCCAAGACTGCGAGCGACCCCCAGCAGCTTGTGCTTGGTGACTCTCCCAGTACAAGCCCAAGACTCAGAATATGCAGCTGTACAGATAAAGAAATACTCAGATAGTTTTATCTTCTCTCTCTCTCTTTTTTTTTTTTTTTCTCCCCCCCAACACGTTGGAGGAAGCAGGAGCTGCTCTGCCCCTCCCAGAGCTGACAGAGTTCCAAGATGTTCTGGAGGAGCGAAGTAGGGATAGTTCACATTTGTCCTCTGAAGGCCTCAATCCTTGCAACTCTTTCCTCGAACAAGTTGATTACACTAAATTCAAACCCCGAAGACTGGGTTGATAAGGTCATAAGCCTATGGTTTTGTGCCAGTGGTTTAAGGTCGACAGTGGCCAAGCCCTTTGTTGGGATATGCAGGAGACGTGCCGGCAGCTCAATTTCTCTGTAGACAAATTATTCCCGGATGATGGGGAGGAGCTGCTTCCCTGCTCTTGTGAGGTCGATTTGCACGTTGACCTCCATGTGTTCACTGTGGCGGTCACATCGCGGTCAGTCCAGCTGCTTGCGTTGAGCTTTTCCGGTAAAAAAATAAGCACTGGGAACCTCCTGGCTGAGGTGTCCATTCTAGGGGTGCCCTGTTGGGGTTTGTAACCTAGAAGGCCTTTAGGTGACTCTTGTTGCCGAAGCTGTTTACGGTCTGGTGAAGTCATTTGGTGGCTTTCTAAAGTAAAGAGTTAAGAGTCGTCAACCAGGGGGATGATGGAATTCTGTACCCTTGGTGCTCTCCACCTCCCCGGTGACGTGGTAGCTCCGGGTGCGTGTGTGTACCATGCACAGGTGCGTGTGTGTACTGGGTAAGGTGTGGGACGGGGAAGTGTCTCTTGCAGGGAAGAGTTTTGTGTTTCAACAAAAGATGTCACCAGTGTTTAGTACATCATTAAATACAAAACCTAAAAAAAAGTGTATTTTTGCATGTTAACTGTCTGTCGTGTTAGGAAAAGAAATTCCTCCAGCCCAAGTGGAAAAAAGGACCCCTTGATAATATCTTCATTAGAGCTGAGTTTTGCAAAGCTTTAACCCATTCCTGCCAAAGGAGAGAACAGGTTGGATGCTTTTTCTTTTGTTAAGAAATAGTAGAGTAACAAATGTTTTTCTAATCCCTCAAGTAATTTATTCCCTGGGCAACAGTCTTCATTGCTAACATACATATTTTGTTTTGAAGAATAGCTGGCCAGAAGAAGATGGATTAAAGGAAATACTGCAAAAATACCCTATTGAATATATGCTTTCCGTTAGCATTTTAGTATTTATTAATATTCTGAACAAAATTCTTTAAAACCAGATGGGTGGAGGTAGGATTTTACTGTGTTGGTACAATACATAAAAATACTCTCTAATTTACTACCACTGTTTTACTGCTATGTCTAGGCTGAAGGATTTTACAAAAGAGGTTTTATTTTCTTGATGTCAAACAGATGTATTAAAAAAATTTGTAATTATTTTCTGCAGATTTTTCTGATAGAGGGGAAGCTTTTTTGATGGACTGCCTTGGTGATTTTATCTGATGTCGATGTTGATAGAATATGCAGGTTGTGGGGTTTAGAAAAAGTATTGGTTGGATGTTTGAAAAAAAATTCAGAGTAGGAGGAATTAGGAGGTAAAAAGGAGGTAAGGGAATTAATTTAATAAACTTAAAGATGAAAGTTTTATAAACTTTTTCTATTTCAGGCAGTGATTAGAAAATAGCTTTTTCTCCTCTACCTGTTTGTCAAGGAAAGCCCCGTTAAATCAAGAAGAGGTTTGCATGCTACAAGTTTGCGTGTGCAGTGTCTGTGTTGTCTCTGAGCTGCGCTTGCAGCTGTCTCTGCTTTCTTTCAGTGGACAATGTTTAACTCTGCTCGGCAAAGCAGTACAAAATCTGTATTGGAATGAACCTCCTGAAGGTTTTAGCGAGCAGATAGTGAATAGCTGTAAAGAGGGTGCTCACATTTCAGGAGGAATGTTAAGGATGAGCCATTTGAGAGTGAGGAATTCTTCCTGACACGGGTTTAGCTTCTGCATCGCACCCTGACGTAGGGAAGAGCATGCCATTGGTAAGAACTTACATCTTTTTCTAATATCTAACAATTGTCTTCTAGTTTTCCCCCTTGCTCTTTGCTGAGGGTGCAGTAAATCCATCCGGCAGGCTGGGGAATCTGTTAGCAGCTTTTAATAAAGTTTCAGTATTGACCGAAATTAATAAACATTGCTGTTAGTCACTTCAGCTGTCATTACACACCCGGCTGCTGGAGACACGCCGTGCTCTGTAGTACTGGTTTCAGTAGTTTTGTCACATGTAAACATAACTTCGAGTTTACAGCACTCAGATGTGGTTTTCAGTTCTACGATTAAGCCTCTCATTTTAAAAATAAAATCTTCCTGCTGCTCAAGTTCAGCTTGGAATTTTTCTTAATTTGCAACAGCAATGAGGAAAATCAGTTGCCTGTTTTGGAAGCCTTTTCTATTCATTTTAAATACGGCTTCATTTAAAGAATATTTTGCTCTTTTTATCCAGAGTGCTTTTTTCCCCCTCGGCACTGTTTATCCTTAGCTCACCCTGCTGTGCCGAGGTGTTACAGCAACATGTCAGCTAAGGAGCATGAGGAACGTGCCCAAGTACGTACCCTGCGTCCTGACGCGGTTGAAATTCACCTTGAAAATTGGAAATAATGTTATTGGATACGTAAACCATAGCCTTGTTGGGACTGATTTTCACCTGCTGCTTTTTTGTGTCGCTAAGCTGGTTCAGATTCTCCTGCAGAAGTTTCTGCTGTACCTTATCCTCTTGCCATCGGAGTCTCCCAGGACATGCACGTTGCTTTGACAGTCCCTTTTCCGAATATCAAGGTTAAAAAATTCCCAACAGCTTAAAAATCCAATAGTGTTTCCTCTGGTATTAGGAATTGATACAGATTCTTGGCTGAAGATTTGCCCTTTCTCTAGGAGCTGACTAGCTACCATTCTCGAGAGAGGTTGTATTTAGGCTGTTATTAAGGTATATTTAAGAGGAGAAGCATTCTGTAAGCAGTAAAATTCTTATGAACTACTTGAACATGCTTTTTTTCACTGGTAAATATGACTAGAGCTGAAACAAGGACTGTCTCCCCCCTTAAGCTGTTTGCAGATACGGTCTATTACTGCTAAGCTCTGTAGAAGTTCTAAATGTCTGGTATTTCTCTTTTCTTGGGAAGGGGGAAAATCATTCAAAACACTCAGGAGGAATTAAATTCATTTTAAAAAATCACTTGAGGGGAATTAGCTACATCTGCTTCAATAGTTCCATCTTCCTCAATTGTACTAAACGCTCTTAGAGAAGAAACACTCCCCATCCAGCTGCCTCAGGCAGGACGCGGAAGGTAAAGCTGTGGTTTTCAGCAGACACCCGAGGTCTCGCTACGTTTGGGTAGTGTTTTGTGCTGCAACTCAATTTACCAGGAGCGCGTAGCAGCCTTGTGCTCAGATCTTCGTTTTTTGCGAAATGTGTTATCGCAGAGCTGGGGTGGACAGTGGGGAGCTGTGAGTCAGCCATGGGATCGCCCAGTTCGCGTTTACAAACTGGGGGCAGATTTCGCCCGGCAGAGCGCTC
>NW_010396102.1:96925-120675 GCF_000710305.1 Buceros rhinoceros silvestris
ACACACACAAGAAGAGGAAAAAGAAGCTGTTGTTTTAAAGGAGGAGATGCTCGTTCTGCGTGGTGCTGGTATCTGTGTAGCCGTGAGGGCTTGGAGGGCCTAAGAGGATTGTTTTAGTAATTGTTTTTATTGCTCAGCAGATAAAAAGAGGGTATTGACGCGGTTTCAGCAATATGGGGATGGTGATGTGGGCAGTTAGATGTGGATGAAGTGCAAGCTCATAAATAAAGAGATGGAATTCAAAGGAGACCTAAATTCTGCTCGTGTGTGTAATTATTCCTGTACTCTTACTAAAACAGGAATAAAAAAACATAGACACTATTCACTTAATTTATATAAAACACAGGGTTGAAGCAAAATTCCCTTTCCTGAGCCACAGCTGAACCCAAAGGGTTTATTGATACAGAACTAGGACCGAATCCCTTCTAAATACTTCGCATTGCTAATTCAAAGAGGGAGCTTGCTAAAAAACCCCAGACATCTCTATCCTGTGCCCAGGGCCTGCCCGGTTTTCAGCTGGGGGCAGGAGAGCCATAGCGTGCTGCTTCTTCTCACTCCCCTCCTGCTTCTTGTGTGTCCTTGCCTTCTAAAACTTGGCATTTTCAGCACAAGTTACTTTCAACTCCGATGAAGTTATTTACCAGTTAAATCACTGCTGCCCGAAACAGCACTGCCGAAATGCAGTGAAAATGATCCCAAGCGTTAAGGTCTAATTACCGCACGTTTTAAGGTTCTTTGGTTGCAGTTAGATTTCGAAGGACAAAATAGCAGGAGCAGGGTGCTAAAGAACTGCTAAAGAATTTTTTTTGGCATTGTGTGTCTGCTCTACTGAATTGACAGCTCAAAACGTGGCGTTAAATGAAAAGTTGAGCTTTGGGCTGCATCCAGACTCACGCAAGTCACTGGGTTTAGGCTTTGAAGGCACTGGATTCCAGGTGTCTCCTCAAAGGCACTTGTTAAAAAGGGCTACGCAGGAGCCAAGGAGACTTTAATGTATCTGTGGCAGACATGAGTTTGAATTTTCTGCTTTCGAAATTATCGAGTATTTTTTTCCTGCGTATAGACTTGTTCGTGGTTATCTCTGTTTTCAGTTTGTGGAAAAAAATCACATATGTAAAGCTTTTTCCTGAGAAAACACTTGCCAAGCAAATCTTTACTACAGTTGTCTAAATGAAAGGCCATTTTTACAGAGACTTGTCTATGTGTGTTTTCAGACAACCCCCACACAGGCAGCCAACAATAGCAGTGGCATCTCTCAACTTTAACCTTGTGTTCTGTAAAATCTGTTTAACAAAAAGAGAAATTCTAGGAACTTCCGTCTTTTCCATGAAGTGATCCTTATGAAAACTCAGATAACAAAGGACGAGGAGAACGGCAATGTTCAACTTTTTATCCTGTGTGCGTGAAAAAAAAATATCTGATAGCAAAACCACTTTGTGCAGCAAAAACCTGTGACCGTCAGTAGTAGTTTGTCCTACAAAGCAGAGTAATACCAACTCACTGGAGAGGGTAATTCGTTATTTCTCTCATAATTACCGTGTTCCTCTCAGGCAAAACCGTTCTTGCCTTGCGTGCTAAAACAGAAACAGAGATCTTGGAGAGCCAAGGTAGCAGAGGGAATTAATGCCTTATGGGAAACCCATCCCTACCAGAATTAGTGGAAAATGAAATGAGTCAAGAAAACTGGGTTTGGTGTTTACTAGTTCCAAGAAACACCCGAGTAAAGTCTCAAAAACAACTGTACATCAGTTGCGAGTCTGGCAAAGGTGAAGCGTGGCCAAAAGAGGCCCAGGACAGTGAGCGCAGGACAAATATCCTCTTTCAGAACGGTCTCAGCAGGCAGCTGCGCTTTGTCTCCTGCCTTTTTCCGAGCACTGGAAATGGAATTTCTCTCATTGCTTTTGCACTCATAATGCCTCAATATTTAAAATTAAGTTAATCTTTCTCCTGTAAAAGCTATCAGTGGCTACACTGAAAATTTCGTTTAGAGGGTGAAGGTTAACCCCAGCTTTGAGGTTGTGCCTGCACCTTGTGGCAGCTACAGTGCGAGTGCTCACGCGAGAGAAGGGTGAATGAGATGCCTCAGCTCAGCCCAGGGCTTCCAGAGGCTTGGCTGTACCTCCTGGTAAACTTAGTGACAGTCCCTAAGACACAAGGATCAGCAGTCTATCACTTGCTCCTGGTTTTATACCCGTGTGACTCTAATTGGTGTGTATTTGTGTAGATCGACGCGTTTAAATTGTAGCAGGTTTTGTTCCAATCGGTGTGTTCAGAGTAGTGAAGCCATAATGTACTGGAGTGAAGCTTTTCTTGTGATGATTTTTCATGGAGTTATTTCTTGCTGCCATTAGCTACAAGTATTTGAAACTAGAAACAGAGCCCAGGAATCTCCTAGAAAATAATTCTTCACCAGGGATGGGCGTCAGCTTCCTCAGAGAAAAGGAAACCTGAAACAATTAGTGTCTCTATTAATTACATTTTCAGTGATTTCTCAGACTGTCGCAAATGTGCGAGATGGATGTGTTGGGATACTCACTGCTTCTAGGGAAGTGAGAGGTTTTTTAGATGTTGCTTTGGCAGGATTTCAGAAGGGATTGTGTGTAGATAAATGGAAAAGGCGAGTAGCCTTCCCAAAACACGCGTTTAGGTTACACTCCTACACGAGATGTAAGCGTTCTTGGCTTGCTTTGCTCTTAACACCTGAGCAGCTATATTGTGCTTTAATTCCATAGTAGATTTGTGTTATTTTGTTGTGCGAGGAAGAATTTGTGCACCGTGGTCGTACAATGATTTATAGAGCTGTGGGCTGTTCGCGTGTGGCTGAGTAACGACACAGGACGTGGCCAAACTCCACAGTAATTAAAGGGTTTTCAGCAAGATTGTAAGTCATCGTTCGAGTGGTACTCTTTGCAGAACGCTGCGGGACTTCCCTTTCCTCTTTTGTTGAACCTCACGCGCTGGAGGTGTGAGGATGAGGAAGGTGGCGGTGTGTCCCTGTGGGTCCTGGGGATCATCCACCTGCAGCAGGATCTCGGGATCTGTTTCTCAGAAAGCGGAGGGTGCTACTTCTCACTCTAGACCTGGACTTGGTTTTGGCGTCGGTTCCCACATTCCAGGAACATTTGCCTCCCGGAGCTAGGGGAATACCCAGGGAGATTTGTTTGGATGGAGGTCATATACAGCACTAATAGAGTTATAGCTGGAACTGGCTGGCCTCCAAAATATCAAAGCATAACACGGTGCAGGCAGTTTCACAAAAGGCTGGTGGTGGGAAGGAGCCTATCCTTCTGCATGGCCCTGGAGATCCATCGCGCTCTGTGAAGGCTGCTGGGGTGGGTGTTATCTCCAGGGCTGCCTGCAAGGCGTCTTTAATAAACTTTGCCAGCAGTAAGCACAAAGCCGTAGCAGGCAATTGTTGTGTGCATTAAAAATGCAAACACATTAATTTTTTCTGTTATGTTTTAAAAGCATCATCCAAAAATTGTTAAGTTGTGAGGATACCTGTGATAGTTATGCTGAGTTCATCCTTTAGAGAGAACCTCTGTTCATTCAGTCTTCTCTGAACAAGAATACTTCAAAAAGCTTATCGAAATGAACCAAAGGTACCCATTTAGTGGATTATTTTAAACCATAATAAGCCCCTATGTGGACACTATTTTATAGAAGTCAAGCAGATTTAATTCATATATCCTAATTCACTTTTGAGCCTAATTAGATTGAATTTAATGACAGTCACTTGAATTAGGAATGAGTGTGCTGAGGGATTTAATGTAGTTCAGCTTCTCCTGTGAATTTTTTTCAATGTCCTGTATAAACACTCTTACATGTAGCAGGACAGTCTCCTCTGTGCGCTAAGAACAACCTTTTTTGAGCCATGACTCTGTAATTCCACCCGGTCAGAAGTACCATGCAGTTTTCTTACTCTGCTTAGTCCATGTGAGAGCAGCAGAATACTCGACCTATACTCGCTGGTTGCAGGACACGTCACACCTCGCTTGAGAAAGGAAAGATCCAAGATTTTCCGTGCACATGTGCACTTGTATATGTATTTTATCTTAACTCATCTGTGCCTGTGGCTTTCCTAGTAATGTTACCTCAGCTCAGGGAGTGGGGAGGCAGAGCGGAGGTGTCAGAGAGAAATAAATAGTTACACACTCGCAGAAAAAGCTGTTGTGGCCTTGGCCAGGACACACCTTTCTGCGGTTACCTGAATTCCAGAGGTTACATCGTGCCGCCACAGCTTTTGGGGAGGGCATCTTGGGTTTCCCCAGCTAATCTCAAGTATCTCACGTGTCTGTTACTGATAATCTCAGCTGAGTTGTTTTTTCTGAGCACGTATCAGTGATTTACGCTCATGCTTTTGTTCCACGCGGTTCCCTTTAATGCTATTGGGAATTTTGCCATTGATTTGACGGGACCCACATCAGACCTTGAAGTTTTCAACTTCAGCTGCAGAAGTCTCATTATTTTAATTGCTTGGTATTTTTCGCTTTGTAGGCTCAGAGTCATTAATAGTTGAATCCAGCATTTGGGTACTGCTTGTCATCACAGTACGTCAGCTCAGGGTTGCATTTTTACTGAGATATAGCTATATTCCTACGCTGTGTCCCACTGAACCTTTCGTGCTGCTCTTAAAGCAACACGAATCTTCCTTCGATGCACTTAGGAGTGGATTACCTTGTTCTGTTTTCCTCGGCAGTTGACAAAATGCTGCAGTCATGCTCCTGGCTGGGTTCTTGCTGCATTTATCAGTTCAAAGTTTAAGCATTCCCAAATATCCTGTGAAAACCCTTTCACAGTCCCTTGAATGTCCTCACAGGATTCCGAGTCCAGGAATGAAATATGTGCGAAATGCCCCCGGGGCTTTGGGAGGAGGTAGGAATTGGTTCAAATTGGCAAAAACGCATGTCTGACAACACGGGGACTTAAAAATTGATTTTACTTTATTTTTTAAAGAGGAATTAAGAGCATATTGAACCACTTCCCCTAATTGGCCAAGCTAGTGAAATATGGCGTATACATATATATACATATGCCATTAAAAAACCGTAGTATGGGAAATATTTTCACTCTGTGACAAATGTAGCCATTTGTTCCTCATTTTTCATCGGTTGGAGCTGAGCGAAATGGTCCTCCCAAGTTGGGGGGCAGGGGAGAGCAGTGGGGTTCGTTGCCATGAAAAGATTATCTCTGGATTCGCTATTCTTGGAAGTTACCTAGGAAAAGAAAGCCAATATCCATGAGATAAATGAAGCAGAACATAACCCCCTGTTATTTTTCCATGGATTTTTAACTCATAATGCTGTAGAACACCTAAGAATGGGGAGTGGGCTACTACAAATGCTTTATAACCCTTGGTATGTTTGCTCTCGGAGAATTGTTGTGGAAAAAAGTTAGGAATACTCTCTAACTACAGGAAAGTGATAGAAAAGGTGGAAAAAATACTGAGAATAGGGATTTGTGCAGACCAGGTGTGGCAAGCAGAGTATTGAGGGTAAGAAATTAAATATTAGACCACAGGATATGCTGAATGAAGCAAAGATTCCACGAACCAAACCTGATGTTTTGACTTTAAAACCATGGATTCTTTCTGAGGACTTAATTATGTGAGGGTAAAAGCTGTTTGCTTTTTTTAGAAACTTCCTAGAAGTAATCTCAAAAATGCCGCTGCAGGCATCTGCCGATGTTCCTCGTAATATTCAACAAATACAAGAGCACGTGACATAGAAGAAACACCGGTGGTTGTCTCTGCCCATGCGTGGGGTGGTTTGTTTTTTCATCACAGTTGTGAGTTAAATGCTGTTCAAATAATTGTGATTAGCACGGTAGAATTTGCCCGTTTTCAGCATAACAGTGCATTTACTTTCCCTGATACTTGCAAAAAGTTCCTCTTTAACAGGATAATAAACCATGTTTGGGATACAGCGTAAGGCATCTCGTATGGCCCATTTTAAAGCGGAACATGACAATGCATGGTTTAAAATCCGTCAATTTGCAATTAGACGGTAATTGCTGTGTATCTCATTAATGATCCTCTGTGTTACTCCACCTTCCTCATCGTAACCGTCCTCGGGAAGGATCTCGAGGGACTGATTGCAGATATTCTGCTTTGTCACTAATGTGGTTGTAATTCCAGAAGTGCATCAGTTAATGAGGACGTCATCTTTGATTCGAAGTCCCTTCCCCATGCAGTTCTTCGACTGTCAGTGTGTCTCTTTAATGTCAGTTGTAGTTGCTGTACAAAGACAGACAAACCTGTGTGTACCTTCTACTACTGATGAGCTGTGTGGTGAATAGCAAAGAAAATCCCAGGCTGTGGAGGCGTGAGTATTTCCAGCAATGGACACTGAAATTCAGAGGATCCTGAGAGAAACAAATGGCAGTGGAAATTTGGGGATATAAAACCTCATCCCGTATAAAATTGCATATTCTGATTGGTTGCCTACTTCCCAAGGGGGATAGGGTTGTATTTCCTGTTTTAAATCTGTCTTTAAGTGCAGCTCAGAGTCCCTGCCAGGTATCTGTGGTTGCTCGGAGCAGCTTGTCCCCTTGTTTTTTGTTTTTTCAAGCCTTTATGTTGTCCATTGCCCGAACGTCCCTGTAGGGAGGTAGCAGCACCCTCTTTCTCCAGGTGAAGAGGTGAAAGCAGTGACTTGCCCACAATGACTTCAGCTGGTTGGGAGCCAAGATAAAGAAATTACAGGTTCTGGATTTCTGGTCCATGTTTCTGATTCAAGATAGATTTTGTCTCAGTTTTACCAAGGAAGAAGCCAGAGGAGCTGTCTGGCTTCTGGAGGGCAGTGGCTCGATCCCTTTCTGCCTGCTTTGAGATCGCACCCCAGCCCACCTTCCTTGCTGAGGAGCTTGTGACTAGGAAAACTCCTCAGATTTTTCTTCTTCTGTGGGTTAGCAGAATGCGTTTTGCTGCGCACAGAATTTTTCAGGGAAGTCCACGCTCCCCTGACCCTGCCAGATTTGAACCACTTTGATAAAACCCGCTGGATGTTCACATTTTCCTGTGTTTTCAGAGCTCTCCAACACGTTGTGCGAGTTCTTCTCCGAGTTAACAACTGTATTCAAGTGCTTTGTGATTCTCAGCGGACAGAGGGCCTTGACGTAGTTGTGATAGGTTTTTCCCCAGATCTTTGGGATGGATTTGCTTTCCTTGTTATGTTTCAGATAAAGAAATTCTCCTTTGTTATGTTGCAAGTGCAGTCGTTTCAGGAAACTTTTAATTCAGTGAAGTGACTTCTTTATTCAAAATTCTATATGTATGACGTACAGACACGTCTGAGACACAAGGATTACAAGGGTAGGCAGTGCCCATTTCCTCCTTTTCTCTATTGACACAATATTGCCCTGGCAGGGTGCAGACCAGCTCCAGGCTGTGGGATCAGCGCAGCTGAGGAGCAGGATTGCAGCCCCTGTCCCGTGCCCTCAGCAGAATGACCATCCATGACCATCCGACCTGGTGATGGTACATTTGGCACTCTGCAGCTCCAGGGTGTTTGATTTATAACCCAAATAATCTGCTCTTCGTGCGGGTTTTCAGTACTGGTTTTGTGCATGTTCTTTAAATACCCAAAGATTCCAGCTCAGGTCCGTGTGCCTGAACAGCGAATTTGAGCCTCTTTGAGAAAAACTTGTTTGTAAGCAACTGAAGTCCAAAGACTTCAGAAGCACTTCAGAGATTCTCTCCATCCCTTCTGAAGCGTTAACCAAATGTTGGCAGAAATAGCCTGAGGGCAGCTATTAGTGTCTTTTAATGAGTTTGTTTTTAATCTTAATATCTGCACTAGAAATATTTGTTTCTTGTTAGGGAGCCGCAGAATGTTTTGTTCATCTCGCAGTTGCCTACAGCTGCATATAAAAGAACTGAAGGAACGTAGTGGCATTTGTTCTCAGCTAAAATAAATACTTGCTTTGAAACTGTTTTATATTCCAAAATATCCATGAGAGCTTTGGAATATCTTCATTGTTGTTTCTTATTTGCTTTTTCACATCATTAATTTACAAGCTAATGAGAAGGTTATGATCACAATAAAACAACACGGAGCTATGAATTACTAAATCTGGCAGTATTTAGTTTATCTCGCCTTGTATCTTTGTGTTTCATTCTGAAAAAAGGGTGTAAGAACAGGGGACCCGCCAGGAGCTTCAGCTTCAGGTCCCCAATGGTCTGTGTGTGCCCAGGTTGAGTAAACTCAGGTTGCTGGGTCTGGGTGAAGTGGAGCTTCTTGCTTCTGGGGAGGAAGGTACAGCTTAGTGCAGTGCTGGATTTCCTCCTGCGGCAAGGAATTATAGTATTTTTTCTTCAGTTGTAAAGATATACGCTGGCACAACCCGTGACTGTAGCTGGGGATGGCGTGTAAGACAAGTGTTTATACAGAATTTTAATTGTGAAATTGTTTACAGAGGCAAAAGTGACTTGTTCTCTCCTCACTTTGGCCTTTAGATGATCCTGGGAATGGGGCTTCGTGGTCTGTCCTTCACAATAGCTGGTCAAGGCTTTCCCACTGACCTCTCGTTTTATTTCCAAAGCATTTTTCATTACCATTGTGGCTTTCGCAGCTTCCCACCAAATTCTTTACTCTTCATGGAAAAGGTGCTCACATTTGGGTATCTCTTTAAATTCAAAATCCGACATGTTTTACATAAACACTTCAGGTGGTTTCACTACAGAACGAATCTTCCGTAGCCGTTGAACACTCCTCCAGTTCATCCTGTCCCATAGGAGCCCTTCCACCAGTCCTTCCCCTGCATCGTGTTTCTGAAAACACGTGGCTCGTCTTGAGCCAATTTCCACAGTCTTGGACACTTTGCTGAGAACATTCTGTATCTGGGCAGTTCCTATTTACCTGGGGTATCGGAGACTGAAGTCATGGAGCTGCTCGACGCTTAGTCACTCATTAGCCAGATATTTCAAAATCCTGAAGTTTTTCAAAGAAATTTTTGGTCATAGTGCTGCCCTGTAAATCAAAAAAGTAACAACATAGATGTTAAATAAACCCCCATAAATATTCTTCATGTGAAATTCTTGGCTTTTTATAAAAGTAGGCAATAACACTGGTCAAGAAATTTGAAAGCAGGACTTTCAAAGTCAGGAAAATTTGTCTAATTGCTCCAAATCATTAATCTGATGCTTTTAGCAGTGTTAGTCAGAGGTGACCAATAGAAACTATATCCCATTAGAGAAATGTTGGGACCATTCACTTCTCTTACTGTGCAGCGAAGAAAAACTTGGCAATGTGTGTCAGATAAGCAGTTTATTGCTCATTTTTGTTTCTGCTTTTGGGGTCTACGATAGATTTTATCTCATGAAATTTTGAAGCAAAACCTTCCTCCTTTTCATTGCTTTTGAAATACATTCAATCATCATGATACTAAATGTGGGTAAGCTCACCAGGTCGCCTGGTGTGGTTAGTAAATCAACTTGTGAAGGTGTTACCACCTTTATTTTATAAAACAGTGCCCACTTCTCCTCCTCTTGGTCTCCTCTGCCCCAGCCCAGGTGGCGGCTGCGCCGAGTCCTTGTAAAACCCGTGTGTTAACCCATGATGATGATGGTTGAGAGCCTCAAGGTGCTGGTCTGAAGGCGAGCTGCTGCAGCGAGCCAGGCTGGGTGTGTGTCACGAGTGGAAGGGGGAGGACAGCGGACCCGGAGCGCTGCATCCACCCTGCGTTTCTGGGCCTGGCTCTGCTGCTCGGTGGCCAAAATCTGTGAGTACTTCAGTATGAAGCAGCTGCGCCCAGAGAAAGATCGAGGCCAGAAACATTCGGAGTATTGGATAAGCGTGAGAAATTTTTGGTCTGTAAAGCTCAGAGCTGTCTTTTTATTAGCACGTAATTTAACATGATTTGTATCCTTAATATCACGCAGACTGAGTCCTCTCTCACCCTTCGCTTTGTTAGGTCGGGTTCATTACTTTATTTTCTTTGGATGGAAACCTGCCCCAGTTATCAACCAGTGAACAAACATATTTAGACATAAGACCGAGTATTGTTTGTCCTTTCCTTTCAATCTGAAATCTAATTTCCAGCCGCAGTAAAAACAATAAAACTGATGTTTGCTTTCCCCCCTTTTTTCCTGCAGTGATAAATATGACGTATTTTGAATTTTATCTGTATATCTAAAATATTCCGTTGGAAGCTTTTGAAAGATAGTGTGGCTTTTGCTGCACGGCTGGCGCCTGGTCAAGTGGTTAAGCTGCGTGAACAGAAACTTTTGTTGTTTGGAGTAAGTACATCCGTTGCCGATGTACTTTGTAACCTACATTTAGAACTATGTGTAATTTCTCAGATTTTAACTCTTTCAAATTGATTTTTCCCCTCAAAGTTTTTATCACCACAGAAACAAAGTGTAATTCTGCCTCCTGCTAAATTGGTTTAGAGTCTAGTATTTAATCGACATCGTGTCTACAGATTTCCCGAGGTATCTACCAGACGTAAATCCTGCCCGCTCTGCCCTTTGTTTACCTCAACGTACGGTACTACGGCTTTACCCGGTGTTTTGTGTCACTCCTGGCAGCAGCGTGCTTTGGTTTGTTTTTCTTGAGTGCCATCAATATCGCATCATAGTTTTTGTCCTGAGAGGAGTCTGTGGAGAAACAAATTGAGGGGAGTGCTGCAAGCTTTCAGTTCTCTCTCTTAATCCTTTTTGAGGCATTTCTGTCCTTCCTGGCATCCTTACTCCGATTCATTTAAAATGTGTATGAGTACTGGGATGCGCTTTTCCTGCCTGGTGTGCGTAAACCTTTACAGATTCGTTCATGTGCTATTATTGCAGTTTTGTCCACACCGAGTATTTCCCCGTACACCTTTATCCCCGTCGGTGCAGAGCCCGCTTGTTGTTTGCAGTGTCCGAGTAATCAGAAGCTTTGCTCGTTTGTAATATGCTGTGAAATTTCAGACAGATTTTTCCAGTGCAAACTGATTTTTTTTTTTATTTAATCTTTGCCTTCATGATGGTCAGCACTTGTGACTTGTCTGAAGAAGCGACCTTTATCAGTCGTAAATTTAACAAGCTTTCCAAGAAATCGTTTTGCTCATCATTGAAGAGTGCAACAGGATGAACAACCTCAGGTTGTTCCTTCAACACAGCTGTGCGCACCGCACGAGCCAAGCGACGGTGCTGCTGTGTCTGGAGCTGCTGCCTTCTGGTCTGGGGCTCGTTAGAGACCCTGAACAGTCCACAGGGACCTGTCTCACGTCACTGTTTCCCTGTGCCCTAATGCCTTGGAAATTCATCTTGGAATGTCAGCAACTGCAGCTATGTTTTATGTGAGGAGATCTGCAGGGTTTAATGACAGGCATCGGGCTGCGTGGAGCTGGCTCGTGCTCTCAAAGGGGCTCTTTGTAAATAAAGCCGTAACGGGTCTCGTGCTGGCCTCGCAAAGAGCGCAGTAAATGTCACCAGCAGTTCGGCTCAAACCGACAGGACATTTTTACAGGGGTAGAAATTAGCGCTCTAACAAATTTCGAACCACGTGAAGAAATACCAAAGGTTGCCAAAGGTTCAAATGATAGTATTTCAATTGTCAACGTTACCAATGACTAACCTCATCGTGCTAAAAAAATAGTCGGGTTTTTCCCTTGGGTTGCCTCTTGACATTTCAGATCTTGTTAACACGACATTCAGCAGCAAATGCAGCATGAAGGCAGCGGCAGGTCGTTAGCCAGAACAATGCTGGTGTGTGCCGCTGCTGTTGGGGAGAGGAGCAGGATTTCGGGAGGGGAGAACAGCTGAAAAATCTGCCCATCAGATGCAGCTTGAGGGGACGAACCAGGAGCGTGTTTGTTTGGAGGTGACAAACCCTACGGCTGAACTCACCAGTCAGCGCGGCTCTGCTCCCCAGCAGTGTAGAGAAGTGCTGGATCACTGAGCCCTAGTAATAAGAACGGGGGGGGTTGCTGGCAGAGGAGGATCATCCCTGGGCAGTGAAGAATTTTGCTTCTCTGAAACTACTGGCGAGCCAGACGGGAATGCGATCGGCGCGCAGCGAACGGGCAGGCGCGAGCTGCTGCGCCTTTGCCGCGCTCAGCGCACGCACTGCAGGAGGGCAGGACAGGATTTCTTACTCCCCTTCGCCTCATTATTTCCATCTGTCTGTGTGGACACTCAGGCAATTAAATTAACCCCCGATCAGGAGTGTGGTGCAGGTGAAGTTTTTCACTAAGCGCAGACTCTCAAGCCTGTTAGACAAGTTTACCTGTTCTCTGTTTGCCTGCTGGATTCTGTCGACCAGCATTTAGACTTTAAATTCTAATTATTCACTATTACTCCTTTTTTTTTTAATAACACTGGCTAATCGTGCTCTGTGACATGCAGTGGTTTATTATTTATCTCAAATGCTAAGGTGGATAATTACCAAAGATTTCCTAATCTGACTGTGGTTGAAAGGGAAAGAAACTTCTAAATTAGTCTTTTTCCAGTGCCATTTCTTTACTTTCCTCCTCTGTGGCTTATTTACTGTACAGAGGGTTTCTTTGTGCTTCGTGTGATCTAGTTTCTAAGTCCTATACGCGGGTAAAAGCAGTGTGCACGTGGGTAGGTAAATAAAAGCAAAGCATCAAAGGGAATCCTCGCTAAGCTATAAATCTCCTCGGGGAGTCTTGTTTTACCCCTTTCTTCTTGCCTGGGCTTTTATCTTCTGGCTATGGCAGACACTTAAGTACGACTTATTACCTCTTTCTCCTTAAATCCCATTTCCCCTCTTGACCCCAGAAAGCATCTGTAAGTGTGAAACTTGGATTTAATGGAGGCCATGCAATAACGTTGGTAATAGGCGGTTTGGAGTCCCCGCACTGTGCACTGCTGTGATTTCAGCAAGAGGCAAGCAAAGATCTCTGTGAAGAATAAGTTTCTAAGAACACTTTGGTATTCAGAAACAAATTCTAAATGTAAGCTGGAATATGGAAATATTTCCAGAATTCTCTTATTCGCTGTGAGTTCAGGGCTGGAGTGGGTCGGTGTGACTGGTCTCACTGGTCGGTCCACTGCAGCAAGGTTGCTGCGGGCGCCTCCCTTAAGGATCCTGTTTTGCTGAAGTCTAATATGTTGAATTTTTATGAAAAAGAAAAATTAGCATGTCCTGTATAAGCTATGAAAGAAATGCTTTTTATGAGCGTGTGCTATATGGAATCTTTATATTAATAGTCTTGGCATTTCGCACTCCCAAGGCAGTCTCAGAAACCTTCTGAGGGCTGCAAATCTGGTTTGTAAGAGCTGTAATTTGTGTCAGGACCAGGTCTGAGCAAGTCCACATGTTTTTTTTTTCCTAAAACGCTGAATCCATTTTAAGCCATTATTCACCTCTATAAGAACAGCCAGCCGTACAAAGGCAGGCTGGAGGACGGAAAGCTGTTGCGTGAGTAAGAATTGGGTAATCTACATCACAATAGTTCGTGCTTCGGTAACCTTTGTTTCCCGAGAATTAAAAATTTTGTGACCAGACGTTGGTATTTCCCGTGGACTAGAAAGGAGAAGGGTTCGAGTTGGTCAGGGAAGAGACTGTCAGCTGCCCGGGAACGTTCCTGCAACGCGCTGCTGTTAGACGCTTTGATAATTCCTCGGCGATATTGTGAGAAAACCACATTTTACATGTCTCTGCTTTAAAAACCTGTGTTTTGATTGTAAAAATAAGTACTTTTAACCTTCTAAAAGCAAGATTTTATGCCGCTCTGGTGAGCTTTAGATGAAGTTTCCAGTTGTGTGGCCACACACATGTACAGTGCCTGGTTTGGAGCGTGATTATTTTTTTTTTTCCTCCCCCTCCTCTTCCCCCTTCATTGATACAAACTTTTCGGTATGCGAGTGGAGCGTGAGTCAAGTTGAACTTCATGCATAGGAGTATTACTGAACAAAAATATGTGCTTCTAGCATTTATTTTAGGTTATATGTTAGTTTTACATTATCCCAGCTGGGTATTAAAGTGAGTTACAGAACTGGCAGTATGGTGGGGAAAACCAGATGTGTGCTCTAAGAAAACAATAGTCCTGGGTCCAGAGCTTTCATTGAAGTCTGCTTCAAATTCACACTCCATATTCCTCTCCCTTTTCTCTCACAAAAAAAAAAAAAAAAAACCCCAAAAAAAACCAATTTAAAAAATCCAAATGATGATCGGAAAGTTTGAACGTGTATGCAAATGCGATCTGGATATGGCTTCACAAAGCGAAGACCTTTGGCTGGCCTGGAGGCTCAGCTGGTAGCGGAACGTCTTGCCGTATGGGAGACCCTGCTTTAAGTTCAACCCCAGGCCAGGAGGGTCTGGAAGCTCCACATAGGTGAAACTTCGAGCTCTGCAGCAAAGTCGTGGAGGATTCGGAGACATACTGATGGTTCCTGCAATTCCATCCCAAAGCGATCGTGTGCTGGGGATTTTGCTGCTGTGGAAAAGGAAGGCGGGTGGAAAACGAGTGGGTAAATAAATGACAAAGTGCTCCAAACCCTGGCGAGACTGGTGCTCTCGAAGGGTAAAACTGCCCTGACGGTAGACATATGGTTGAAGTTTAATGCACAAGGGAGAACAGGCACTCGACTACTGTGCCAATTGCTTTCTACCCACAAAGCAAAGGGATTTTAGTGATTTACAGCAGAACAGAGTGTATGTGTTACCTAATGTGTTTAAAATGACTCGATCCAGTTTTCGAAGTGGCGCAGGAGGTGAAGGGGATAAACAATTGCTTCTTACTCGTCTGTGTTCTAAATTTAACCAGCAGAGTTCAGGTTCTCTTCTGTAATATCGGTGTCTCTGGGAACACTTTCCCGTGCAGAACTGCATGCTGTGGGCTAATACCTGCAAGTGAAAAAGAAATCTTGACAGTGACTCCCAGTAAAATTATTTTACTGGTGTTCTCACTGTAAGGGACAATTCATATGTTTAAAAATTTGTACAATTCTTAAATGCCAGGTTGCTGGCCCCAACTCGAGAAAGATAAATAAAGGAGGAAATTAACTCAGTCACCACGAATTAGTTTGCAAAATCAGGGAAGTATCATCTGCGGTACCGAAACGTGTGTTACATGCCTTGATCAAACTGACGCTCCGTTAGGATTCCTTTTCATTTTATGGTTTGAAATTAGAAGAAGCACGTTTGCATCATTACAAAGGCTGATGGGAAAGAAAGGCCAGTTCTCAGGGTCTTCTCCAGGGTGTTAGAGATATTTGTCCTTTAGTGCTAAAGGGAAAGCGCGTGGGGCATTACACCACGGAGCAGGCTTGGAGGGAAAAGCCAAGTAGAAATGACACGGCTTCTCGTGGAGAGAAGTCTGTATAACCGATGGCTTATCTGTGAACTTGGGTGGAAATCAGAGGATGGTCGTTTTCCTGATGTTATTAAGTTTGTCAAAAGGATGATAGTATCCAAAGTGACGGAGGATAGATGTACGAACACCCACTGTAACGAAAGAAATCAGTCACTGTCTCTAATAGCTTTAGCTTGAGAAGCGTCATCTGAAAATGTTTTTGATGTGAAACGCGGTTTTCTGAGGTGGGACATGATCTATGGCTTATAATCCCCATTACATCTGCTCTTAGTTTTGGTCGTCGCTGGAACACACGGAGCAGTTTGCAGCAACTTTGTCTTTTTTGCTGCGAGTGATTTAAATGAAGTAGATGAAGCTTCTATTATTTTGGATTCTTTTTGCATGAACTTTAGTAGTAGATAAAAGCCAAGATGAGAGACACAGTTGAGTATTTTAATTCTCTTCCTACCCATCTCCTGTAACCTTTTGGATGGGTGTTTGAGAAGTCCAGGTGTCCTGTCATATGTTTTTCATTCTCAACCCAGCCATTTCACGTGTTTCTTTCTGGCCCAAGTTCTGGAGAACGTATTCCCCCTACAAATGTCCATACCCCACTATAGCACGACTAGAACTCCTGGTGTTTGTGTGACTTACAGCTGTCTGTCCTTCCTGGCTGTCCTGGGATTTAGGGGGGAAAGCAAAAGTAAAGACAACAGGCACTTCCCAGTTGTGAATTCCTGGCAAAACAGAGAGCATCTTCCCTTAGGTCGTGGGTTCCTCAAAGGGAAAAAACCCAGAGTGGGTGAATCTGCTTTTTAACTTCTCTCAAGTTCACCTTTTTTCTTGTCCTTCGTGGGGTTTTGTCCTAAAGTGTGCCTACGGGGTTCTCTTCTGTGCAGGTTTGTGTACGAAATCCATTAATGTAATTGGGGTGTCTCTCAGCAGTGCCGCTTTCGTGACTGAGCATCCTTTAATCGACAAACACTGGCTTACAACTTCCTCCAGCTTCTGATTTCAAGGTCAAGCTCAGTTATAGCTCACTGCTTGCTGCGGTTGTTCCTGCCATTCTTCTTCTTCTTTCCTTTCGAAGCCGTTATGTACTTCCGATACTGATGGATATAATTGAGACAATTACAACATTTCATAATTAAAATGCAGGAGGTAGGGTATTCGTTTTTCTTTCCTTAGGACTTTTCCTGGACGTTGCAATACTAGAACTTCTCTGTTCCACTGTGTATACGAGGCTCGTGCCATCGTCGCATGTGGGGTTTTTTTTCCCATCCATATTTCTCCAACTTAATAGGATCCTGCAGTGTACAGTAGGAACAGTGTTTTGTTACCCTGGCAACAAGAGCCAAACTTTCAGATGTTATTTTGTTAGCATTTAAAAAAAAAATCCCTGCCAGTTATGATGTAAACATTTGCAGTTCCCCCAAAACATCTTTTCTTTCTGGAATTAAAGTAAAATCACTGTTCTGAGGGGAAACTGATAAATTGTTTTAGACGTTTTTAAGCAAAATAACAGATGTGTGTGATTCTGGTAGATCCTCCGTGAGCTGGTCTTACTATTTTTAAGTGGCATATTTACTACTGGCCGCATTGGAGGAGACGAACCCTCTCATCAGCACTAAGAATCCAAATTCTAGTTTTAAGTTATTTATGAAAGGATTGAATGCGATTTCTGCTGAAACTGCCTGAAGACTTTAGCAGAATTCCATAGTAAATGCTGAAAGTACTTCAGCATTTATCTTGACCTTTTGTTTTAATCCCATCAGGAATTTGACTCTGGAGGATGGGACCAGCACAGTGACATTTAAAGCCATATTTACAGTTCCAAGACTAGCAGGGGCTTGTCACATAAAAATGTGAAGGGAGACAGTCCTTTAGGACCGGGTTATCCGCTCCCTCTTGGCTGGGTTATGTCACACCAGAAGATTTCCCACCAGCCAGATGCTGTGTGAATCACCATTTATTTATTATTTGCTCGAATAACCGTTATCAGGGCTGGTCAGTCAGAGGGAGTCTGGGTCACCCGCGTATGGCTTGTTTCTTGAGCTTTTGCACTCGGCAGCTACAGCTCAAGAAGGTTTCTTTGACGCCGTAGTATTTTTCTCTGAACTATCGAGCCATTTCTTAATAGCACTCAGTTGTACATTGAATAAAACCCAAAAATAACATTCTGTTGGAAAAAGACTATTGAAGCCAAAGGCTTCTTTAGCGTTGCTCAAAATAGTGAAATATTGTAGAGAGATTTAATTGTCCGCTCTTGAAAAATCTTCCCTTTGGAAGTAGTTCCATCAATTCCGCAATACTTACTGCTAACAGTAAGCCCTTTCATCGCAAAATATTGCAATTGCATAGATTTTTGTGGGCCACTACAATCCCCTGCCGCACTCTAGGCTTGGGGAAGAGCCACTGGAAACTGCCCGGGGGAAAAGGCTCTGGGGATGTTGGTGACAGCGGCTGGAGAGGAGCCAGCAATGTGCCGAGGTGGCCAAGAAGGCCAATGACATCCTGGCTTGTACCAGCACTGGTGTGGCCAGCAGGAGCAGGACAGGGATCGGCCCCCTGTACTGGGGGCACTGGGGAGGCCACCCCTCAAATCCTGGCATCAGTTTTGTCCCCTCACTGCCAGAACGGCTTTGAGGGGCTGGAGCGTGTCCAGAGAAGGGCAACGGAGCTGGGGCAGGGTCTGGAGCACCATGCGCTGAGGAGCGGCTGAGGGACCTGGGGGGGTTGAGCCTGGAGCAAAGGAGGCTCCGGGGAGACCTTCTGGCTCTGACAACTCCCTGGCAGGAGGGTGCAGCGAGGTGGGGGTCTGTCTCTTCTCCCCAGGAACAAGCAACAGGACCCATCCTCCAGTTGTTGCAGGGGAGGTTGAGGTTGTCCCTGAGGAAGAATTTCTGTCCCGTTGGGGTTGTGCAGGCGTGTCGCAGGCTGCCCAGGGCAGTGGTGGAGTCCCCATCCCTGGAGGGGTTTCCCAGCCGTGTGGAGGTGCTGCTGCGGGACAGGGGTCAGTGGGGACCTGGCAGTGCTGGGGAACGGGGGGACTTGAGGAGCTCAAAGGTCTCTTGCAACCAAAATGATTCCGTGATTTGAAGAATTTTTACTGTTCTTAGATTAAATTAACTCAAAGGATTCTGAAAGCTCTGACAGAATGTTAAACGCTGAGGAGAGCTGAAATGCCTAATTTTTCTGTCTTTTTTTTTTGCCTTCTTGCCAAAAGGTGCTTGGGCTGTGTGAAATAATGTTTGGTGGCATATGTGTGCGTGTAGCTCGTACAGTGTCCAACACTGGATCACCAGAACAGAGGGAACAGAGACCGATTAACTAGAGCCTTGCCTTCGGAGGAGGTGGGCACGACATACCCGAACTACCTAACTTAGGGAGCTCGGGTAGGTGCAGGTACCTCCAACTAGCTTTTATTTTTGTGTAACAACTGAAATTAGACTGTAGGTAACTTTGGGAAGGGCAACAGCTGACAAGAGCTGTCAGTTGGCCACAGAGTTGTTGGGAGAAGTTTCCTTTGGTGGGTCAGAAGGTGAGTTGGATGTATTAGCTGTATGATGCAGATTTCCTTAGAAGCCCCTTTAATTTGATCCAGGGAATTTAGATGAGGTAACTCTTCTTTCCGTAACCAAGTAATTGTTACCGAAATTACATCTGCACTTGAACTGCCAATTAATTATCATTAAGTTTTGCACATGTGCTGGGTTAAAGGGTATTTCCACTGGAAGCCTGTGTTTTGTTTTGGTGTATTTTACATCATTCTATGGCACTTGAAGTCCAAGGAAGGACCTCACTTGGCTTCCATGGGATGTGACCCCAAAGCATCTTGAGACAATTCCTCTACCTCTTTCTTTGCTCGTTGCCATTGATGCTGTCAGATACATCACTGACCATCTACCTGTGATACTGAGTTAAAATAAAACACCGCTGATGTAAACGTGGGCTCCTTCCACGTAAGGTTTCAGATGATCTCATGGTATTTAGCTCGCACGATACAAAGCTTGGTTAGGGCTTTGATTGCGTAGCAATTAACTTTGCAGCCTTTTCCGCCAGTGTAATAGTTCACAGACAAAGTTTTAGTTACGCTGAACCCCCTTTTGTGTTCTCGAAGTCTGCCAAGGGACCCCCCGCTTGCCGTGCTGATGTGTTGGCCCGGTGAAAGCGTGAGATAACTCCGAACAATAGCCCCTTTCTCTGTAGTAGGTGTTCACTTATGCTGAGGCAGGATGCAGAGGGATGGTGAGCCTTGCGGGGGTTGTACATTATGTGTCTTTAAATACCGCATGTGGTAAAAAATGGGTCAGATCGCTCGTGTTGGTAGGGCTGGGCTCAGGAAAGAGTCAGAGAGACAGTGGTGGTAAGAGCAGGTGCTTTTTAACAAGATGTCGTGAACCATATTAATTTGCTCTTTTTCTGTGCTGTATGTTTCTCCAGTTTATTTACCAACTTAGAAGTGACACTTTTCAAAGACCCCAGAGCATTTGTTTGTAAATTTTTATTTATTTATTTATTAAAAATACTCCTACAGGGAATGTTAATAAAGAGCATGAGCCTCTGCCATGCTTTTCCTTTCAAAACTTGACGTGGTTCTGTGCATCTCCGTTTTCTTTGCTCAGGGTCTATGACAGCGGTTGGCTGGTGGCTGCTGCTCTTTGTAGTTCCACGGTGCTGGAACATACTGGTGGCCTTCCCGAAGAGAGTCAGTCTTCAGAGGCAGAGATTGTTCCCAGGGTTCGCTGAAAACAGAGAGCTCGGAAAGTTGGTAGGGTGTTGTGAAAGGGCTGGTGGAAAGGCAGATGGTTTAAATACACTCAGCCACTATTTGCCATCGCTCCTCTAGCTCAAGCCAACCGCGGTAGCCAGCAAGGTGGACGTTTTGGAGAGGTTTCAGTAACCAGAACAGCTGCAGTTGGTGTTCATGTGATCCTCTGGGTTGTTGGACAGGCACGTTAGGGGAACCTCCGAGTAGACGTTACGGAGCAGATCCAAGCTGTGGTGCGTACTCCGAGTAAAAGCGGGTGAGGTGGTTTATTATTTGTTATGCAAGGCAATAATACTGCTGATAAAAACTGGAATTTTTATTCGAGTACTCTGGAATTACTCATTGTCCCGCACGCGGTAGGGCTGAAATGAGCTTCACTTTTTGTGCCTTTTAGCTTGGGGGATTTCAAGGAGGTGCTCTCAGTTATACAGCTCTGTAGGGGTGTTGGTTAATGAAGTTTTGACAGATTTAAGGTCACATTTTGCATGGTTCAATTCAGTGCACTTCGAAATGCGCAGCAGGGAGAGTTCCTCTCCCTGTGAACTGCTGTGTATTAGATTTCTGTATATGCTGAATTTATTTTTGTATTGGCACATTTTGTGTAGAAAATAAATAGCAAATTTGGGTGCAGGTTGTTGTTGGAGTAAGGAATGAACCAAGTAAAGCCTTATGAACTAGATCATTAACTTCAGAATGATAATTAATCTTTCGAGAGCAGTGGATCCTTTTTATTTGTTTCCAGTTACCTTAGATCAAACGTACTTTTATTTTAAAGGAAACTCATTGGGACATTAATGGGAATGTATTTCCTTACCGTTACCAAAGCTCTCACAGTGTAATTTTCTGCAAACCCCTTATCGTACAACACGGCGATATTTGAGGACAGGCAAGTGGAGCAATTTGATTTTGGGTAGTGGAGACTGCCAGCGGGTGGGGTGATGATTTGGGGACTCCGGTGCTGGCAGTTGCTTCGTTACCACCGGGTCTCTCAGAACCACCCCCCCTTTTTTTTCCCCTCCTTCCTTCTCTGCACAGCCCAGTCCATACTGGAATCTTTCTCCAGTGGGAGGGGGTCACCTTAGCCAAGTCTTTTCTTTGTCTGGGCACAGACGTCATGAGGAGCGCTTTTTGAATTCAGTAAAACCCCTTTAGAGGAAGTGTTTAGACAGTAATTAGTAATGAATTAAAACACATTAGCATACTTAATGTGAATCAGCATTGTTTATTTAAAAACCAGCTCGGTTTGGTGAGCCTGATTGACAGTGCCCTTATTTGCTTCATATTTTCAACATGCTGTTTTGATAATTTGGAAACACAGCAAATGATTGAAGCTGGCGTTCAATTTATTCAAAAGAACGTAGTTGATGTATTGCAAAAAGTAATTTTAAGCCTTGAAGTTTGTATTTCCAGGTGTTTCCCCACAAATATCTTCAAGTGATGCTGTTCAGTGTTTTAATGAAATACATGAAAGAAAACAAATAATTAGCGGAACATGAATGGCAGTGTAATTAAATGCCAAGTCATGAAAGGAACGGGTCGTTTTCACATGCTGACCTCGATGACTAGATATGCTAGACTCAGCCTGCTGTTAATAAAACTAGATGGAAAGCAATGTATTTTTCTAAGAACAAATATCCCAGAATTATTTTTCTATACTGAGGAACGTTTGGTGGCCTGCCTGACAGGACAAAATATTCTCTCTCTCCTCCCCAAACCTTTTCCTGCAGGAATAATGAGAAGACGCAGACGATGGGGCAGTGTGTTAGATGCTCGTTGCTATTCCGTCAACCAAAGTTTTTAAAATAAAGGTGGGATGGCCTCTAAAAGAGCTGTTATCCCTCCAAACACAGCTATGGTTTTCCTGGAAATTGCTTTGTATAAGGGTCTTTAATTCAGGCCATGTAACACAAATTAGGCAATGATCAGCCCTTTGTGACAGTAAAGTAGAAAAACCTGAGAATTTCTGGGAACTCTGGGGTGGCTGGATATGAAACGCGTTATTGGAGAACACATGGCAGCCTAGAGGCTTTTCTCTCTTGGGGTGCTTGTAATGAACAAGTTCAGCTCGGAAAATAAGAAATTAATTTATGTGATTGTTTTGGGGAAAAAGTGAGTGGTAAATATTTTGCCCTTTTCCCTTTAGTGTGTAATTTGAAGTTGGACATGGAACAGCCATAGAAATGCACCTTAAAAAGAAGAGTGGCCTCATTTTGGAGTCCTCTGCTTAAAAAAGGGTTGCCAGTAACTAATCTGAAGGACGGGTTACATCTTCCTCACGTCTATGCTCACTGGCGTCTCTGTACTCCTCTCGTCACTAGTGAGAGAGAAAAGCTGCACATCTTCTCTGTAACGCTGTGATCCATCTGTCTGCCTTATCTTCTTGGAAGAGGTACTTCCAGTCTTTTATTGCTGTTAGTATTTTGAAAAGTTTGGAAGATAAAACTCAAGTCCCTAAAACTGCCTTGTAATTCCATCAGAATGCTTCCTGCTTAATTTTAAGCACAGCATAGAAAGTCTGCAGTGGTATTTAGCAATCCTCGGTCCATATCGTCAGCTGGGTGTTTGTTCTGAAGAATTACAGGTTCAGCGTGAATTTATTTCTCCGGAAAGACAACGCGTCATTGGGCTGAGTGCCTTCTTCCTTGCTGTACGTAGGGGAGAGATAAATACAGCGCGAGGGTTACCAAGGGTTTCGGGGAATGCTCTTAGCGTGCTCCTTCGAGAACAGTTAGGTCAGCCCATCCTGTGCTGCTGCTCCCTTTTGTCACGTTAGTACTTTCATATTATTGGAGCTGGACTGTAAACTCGCCAGAATAAGTCTGTATCGGCCGCAGTCAGATCTGAGCTTTGGAGTACACTTGACCTTGATAAATTGAACTGTTGGCTTAAAGACGAAGGTGTGTAAAGTAGATCATGTTACCGATTTTCTGTTATTCTTTGGATTCCTCCCTACTGGACTTGTTTGCTAGTATTGGGGCTTGCTCTGCTTCCTCAAGTGAAATGAAAACCTACAAAAGACAATCGCAGAGAAGAAAATCTTGGGTTTATTCATATAGCTCCACTACTTCAGCATTTGGCATTGCCTCTCCCAGGTTCCTTAGTAAATGCCGAGGTGACGGAGACCTGGGTCTCTGATGTTTTCAGTAAACTCATTAAGTTCTGATGCTAAAAAAATTTTTGTTCTGGACCTAAATGGAGAGTCAGGTGCCCCAGATAAACTCGTCTGTAAATCTGCTAAATAAAAGGTTTGTTGGCACTAAATGCAGTGGATGATTTTAAGTCTTAAGGCTGGATGAAGAAAACTGTAAGACTGAAAGGAAGCGGCTAGAGGGAGTTATTTCTAAGTGAACATGTCCACCTGCAGAGCTCCTCACTGTGCGGAGGAGCCGTGTTTGCTGTTTGGATGTGTTCAGGTAGTTTTGCCATCCATGGTGAATGACAGTGTAGGAGGATGATAGACAGGTATTTTCTTAATATTTTGTTTTCCAGGAATCCTCTAAACCGTCCTTACACTTTCGGGCCCAAACCGGCCTTTTGGTCAATGTTGTAGCCAGAGCGTGTCACCGAAATCGTTCCTTTTCCCGATGCACAAGCCGTTTCTCTGGTGTGCCATTTGCTGACATGGGTATTTGCCTGGCTTGAAGTGTTACAGGATTTTCAGATGTGAACCCTCTGTAAACAACCATTCTTGCAGTGATTCAAACCCTTGCTTTTTAAAAGAAACATCAGCTTTTAT
>NW_010396102.1:120820-127559 GCF_000710305.1 Buceros rhinoceros silvestris
TGCAGTCAAAATGGGAAGAAACGATGGAAAAAAGACACCAAAGTCCCAATGAGTTTTGGTTTTGAGCTTTTTATAGGTAGGCAAACATATGTGCCTGCCTAGATTAATAAAAATGTCACAACAACAGTAGTGAGAATGTTTCAGAAGGCTCAGTCTGGCAAGGACCAAGCTGAGGAACGGGCTCTTTTTGGTAAACAAACTTCAGCTGTCCCAAACCAACCCCCTATTTTTGAAGATTGGGGTCTAGAGAAACAAATTATGGGCTTCATAATTCTCAGTGATAAGTAAAATCAGCAGAGGACTTGATATGAATAGAACCACAGTTGGAAACTTTTGGAAGAAACTGAAGGAAAACTTATTGCATTTTTTTTTTTTTTTTTAATTTTATTTCCTGGCAGTTGAATGTTAAATGGGAAGTACTAGTTATGGGCTAAAATGGCCTTTAAATGGAAAGAAAGGGAGCAGAGAATGTAGCTGGTTTTCATTATTAATACTAATTTTATTATGGTTTATATGGCAAGTATCTCACTGAAGAAGGGACAAAAAACAAAAATCCAGGACCCTCAAGCTCAGTAGCTTGCACGTCCCGAGTCATCGAGGCTTTGAAGAGAGAATGATAGAGGAAAAAAATGGAGAGGGGAGAGAAAAAAACCCCAAACAAGGGGAAAGGCAAAGGTTCAGGTTGGTGGATACCACTACAAGGGGCTGCGCTTCTGCCACAGTTCTGATGAGCAGCCTGGGTTTGTGCTGGGTCGGGTGAGGAGGGAGAGAGAAGGTACTTACGGGCACAGTGTGCTTTGGGTGGGCAGAGGAAAATAAACGTTTGCTCAAAGAGATGTGGTTCTGTATTCACAAAAAATACCAAGAGTTCTCACTTCATTCTAAACATCTGAACAAAATATTTTCCGTTCTGGTATTTCTAGGACCATTTAAAATGAAAACTAATAGAAACATATTTATATTTCTGTATGAGGGTGTTAGGGAAGGTTTCCTTACTCTGAAAAGTGATGAGAACAGTGAGAGAAGGGGCTCTTTCACTGTTGCTTTTTATTTTAGGCTTTTTAATTTGTCTTTACCAGGGTCTCCATGCAAGGTGGTCATCTTTGAGGCAACAGGGTTTGGGGCATGAAGGCTTGCAAAGATTGGGCCAGGTCATAAAACGTGCTTGAGAGGGTTGGTAGCGCTGAAGCCTTCTCAAAGCCGGACTTCTCAAAGCCATTCTCATGTCTCAGATGTCTCGCAGACATTTCCGAAAGGATTCTGATTTCTCTCGGTAGACATTTGTCACTTGGTTTTTCTTTGGGGAGGAGTGTGTATCCGTAGCCACAAGCCGGAAGACCAGCAGAAGGCAGCGAGCTGCTCCGTTCCAGCCCCGCAGTTGCTGATGCCTGCAGGGGAGATGATTGTGCAATGTAAAGAGCGGGTTCCAGCTCCGCGAGAGCTGAACGTCCTGTCGCTGTCAAGACACTGTTTCACTGCTGACAGGAAGCGATAATCAATGACCAAATGTACGTTTTCTAAATACTTCTCTGAATTACTTAAAAACCCCACTTTTTTGGTCTGCCTGTTCATTTTAAGGCACTCTGGTTTAGGATGGTTTTCAGCCTTGACCTGAACTCTCACTAGCCTGAGCTGGCTTGAGCGACCCTCCGTGTCAGCTTCTGAAAGGGAAGGGTGACTTCAGGCTGCTGCTTCTGTATGTGTGTGTGTGTGTGTGTGTGTGTGTGTGTGTGTGTGTGTTAAGAACATAAATTAATCCGCTTCGGTACAAGCAAAGTTGACTATTTTTCAGTTCAACCTTATTCTGTTACCTGTTTTGGAGCAGTAAGGTGGGATACTGGAGAAGCCCACTGGCATTGGGAAGAGGAGTTCATTTTCAGGACAGGTTGTTGATTTTTTTTTGTACAATTCCTCTATTTTAAGGTCAAGGGCAGGTAAGAATTACAGAGTTAAGGTGTTGGTTTGGAAGTCAGTTGAGCAGCCAAGGAAAAGCCCCATTTGCGAAAGGCTCCGCTCCCCAGCTCCTTCCTAAAAACACAGATCCCGTTGTCTCTCACTTCTGCAGCCTCCCTGGGCTTTCCTATAAAACTTGTGGCACGAGCAGAACAGAACGCTGAGGTGAGCCTGATGGAAGTGAAATCCTGGTTTCTCTGAGGCAGCATGGGCTGTTCTTGAACCCACTCTGGGGGCTCTGTCCTTCATTATGTTTGTGTCTGTCTGTCTTTCTATCATCTTGTATCTTAAGATCGTTTCTTCCCCTGGGACCTTCCTACCCTAGGTTAAAGGAAGTGGGGAGATCTGGTTTTATAAGGCACCGTGGAAGAAAAGGGTTTGCAAACACAAGCAGGATCCAAACTTGTCACTCTGTCTGCCCGAGCTGAGCTTTTTCTGAGCAAGATATTTATCAGCACTGCTGTTTGTGAGAAGTAGAAAGGGTGACATCAGTCGTAGTTCCTCAGCATAATGAACTTTTAGCATATTTTTGAGCAGAAGTTTAATAAAGAAGACAGAATTTAGGACAGAAGTATAGTAAATTTATCATGATCTCCAGTAATGCCTAGAGAACATGTAATTTATTGCGGTTTTTTATGTCAGTTCAGTTAGATTTTCCTATCTGGCTACGCTTGAGATTCATGATAAATTGGATTCTTGATAAATTATCTCAGGAATACAGTGTGATTAGTGATGTCTTCAGGAAGCTGCAGGTCACCGTCGTGTCACGATTGACAGAGGAGTTCAGACATGCAAAGTGGGATTGAATGTTCCAGGCTGTGCCTGAGCTGGGCGTGATCCTCTCTTTGCCTCACAGATTGAAAACAAGGTACTGTGTCTTTGGCACCACAGAAACAATTTTATTTCCAAATGCTGTGAAAAGAAAAAAGGGATGTGTGGGAGTGTTTTCAGAAGTGTGCTGTAGAAACTGCAGAATAATAATTCTGTTCAGACTGCTGTATGTCAACTCTGCAGATCCTCAGAAGAGGATCATTGTTGCTCATTCCTTCATTTCAAGTGCAGTCGGATGCTTTAAGACTGAGATCTTTCCCGTTCTTGCTTTTATTCTCATTTTTCAGTGACCGATGATAAAGCCAGTTCTGCCCCACTAACCAGCCAGGCAGCCTTTAATGACATCTAAGACAGCTATTAGTGTTGGCATGGGTTAAGTGTCAAGGTGCAGAATTTTTATTTTTTTTAGGTGATTTTATACATGTATTAAGTCTGGGATTGGGATTGGACCACATTTAAGCTTAACTGAGTTGATTTTAATTGGGCTAGTTGGGGGCAATGGAGCAGCGGCAATCAACGTCCTGCTTGAAACCAACAGGGAAGTGGCATTTGACAACTAGAAGTGTTTTATGCAAGTATTGCTGAGTTGGGTTTTCTGGCAGGCAGGATGGTAACAGCAGGTTGCCACTAGGAATCTAGTAAGTTTGGTATAAAATGACATATAACGGAGTTACTGTTCTTCTGCAGAGTGTCTGCTGTAAAGAAGTTCTTCCGAAGGGCGCTGGAAGGTGTGCAATTGTGAACACGCAATAAAACAGGGGAGCTGGTACTAAGTTTTAGGCTTCTTTGTTGTAAAATAGCGTGAAGATGAGGATGACGGGCCTGTTGCAAAGTTTGTAGCTCAGAACTAAAGGAGAAAAAGTACCCTGAAGGTACCTGCAGGAAATAGGACAGACCGTGGTGTGGTTTGATAGTGTGTAGTAGAGTTCCAAAACAAATACCACAGGACAGAGAGTTCTGCAGACTCCGTAAAACCAAACTGAGCATCCTTTTGCCGTGTGACGCTGGCTGTATCTCAGAACACCCAAGATCCCTATAAAATCCTGAAAACACCCCTAGAGGTCATTTATGGAGGTGACCTCTTTTGCCTCCCACACTCCCTGGGGAAACTCTGGTCTACCCGCTCCTGCATGGCCACCCACCCACAGATCAGCTGAGCAATCATACTTGGTTAAGAAAAACCTTTGTTAAGAACGTTATTTTTGTTCATTGTGCTCTTCCCTTCGTTTGAAAGATGTCTTTTGTTCGCTGCGGTTTGAATGCCGTAGTTTAAAAACACATCACTTGTGGCATACAGAATTTAAACCCGAATATGTATATTTTAGCTGAATTTAAACAATGAGGCTGAGGACTTTTTATTGTTTACGTACATGGTTTTATTCTGATTTGTGATTCAAGAAGTAAATGCACATTAGTCTCATCAAAGAACATTTTTAAGCAAGCGCTTTTAGATGGATCAATTGCTCTGTGGTTTTGAAGCCTGTAGGAGGCTTATTCACTGGTCAAATGCGGATGTGTTTAGCGTAAGCGTTAATTAAACACTAATTCTTAAATCTACACCTTGCTACCCGATAGGAATACAACCCTCGCTGTAAGAAATTGCAAGGGTTGAACGCCTTTGGCTGTGAGAAGGAGTATCTTGAATCTGTGTCTGTTTATGTAACAGCAACAGCATTACTCAGTGATACTGCCGTGCGCTGCGGACGTTATCACACCCTGCCTGTAACCCGCACGGTCTGCCCCGCTCAGTCCTTGCAATAATCGTTAACAGAATTAGGAATCCCAGAAGGGAAAAGACGGCGAGTATCTCGCACGGGGACCTTTCCAGATGCGTACCACGTCCTCTTGGAAACCCGCATGATTCAAAGCAACTGTTACTGATAGATGAGTTTTCTTGGGTTTCTCTTTAATGGTCGTTGGTTTTGCATCTGGTTTCAGTTACACGGTTCCTCATGCCTTTCTGACTGGAGTTGTTTACAAGCTGCTTTCTCCATGGCTTTCCCTGCAGGTGCTGCAGGGCGCTCAACTCATAGCTGTTGCTTCTGCCGAGCCCACGTCAGGGGGTGTCGACGGATCCCCGCTCCAAGGGAGTGATATCCAAGTCCAATATGTGCAGCTGACACCAGTGACAGACCACTCTGCGGCTAATCAAGTATGTATGTATACATATATCTCTTTGCCATTTGAATGTACTTAACTGGATTGAAACATCTGCCGGATGAACTCTGGATCTATCCGCAAACACTGCAGTCCCACTCCTGTTTCCACACCGTAAAAAGAACCCCCGAAACCATCCTCTATAATAAGAAACATCATTTTGTTAAAGGTATAAATGGTCTTTGACTATTCCTGCTTCTATGTTCTTGCTCAGTGCCCCTATAGAATAGTTATTTTGATCGTCATTGTTTTCCTGCATCCTTGAAGACTGAGAACCATGTTAAAGGACAGGGCAAAAAACTGCCTTGGAATCTCTCCAAAAAGTAATTTTTAGACTGAGGTTTTCTCTTTAAAATGCTATTCCCTTTCCAGTTATTTTGATCAAGAGCCTGGATTTCCCGCAGGAATCACAATGTAAGTGAACACCTGATCCTCTCAGTTACGGTGGAGGAATTATCTTTTTTTTTTTTTCTTTTTACATCAGTTTGAGCAGTCATGTATCTGAGTCTAGAAGAAGTTTCTCATCAGCTTGAAGCCGTGACTGATGACAACACAAAAATGTTGACTTAAAACATTTGTCAGGAGTTTGTCTGGAGGTGGTTCATTCTTCCACCAACCCCACTGTAGTGGGCTGCCTTTCTGGAGAGTGCCAAGTGGTTGTGAAAAATAAGCTGTTCCTTGCTAGCCAAAATGTAATGGTATCCTTGGCAGCCAACATTAGAGTGGAATTTTCTCCGATACTTACCCAGTTTTGTGGAGAATTCTGATCTGATTACAAACATTTGGATATTGAGTCTCTTGAGGGAAAAAAAAAAATTGCATAAGAAATCAAGGGAATCTTGTCCAGTCTCTGCGTGCACAAAACTCAAGTGCTGAGTGTTTCTTCCATGGGCAAGGAAATCTGCAGATCACAGAATCATCTGGTTGGAGGAGACCTTATCTTGTCCAGTCTCTGCGTGCACAAAACTCAAGTGCTGAGTGTTTCTTCCATGGGCAAGGAAATCTGCAGATCACAGAATCATCTGGTTGGAGGAGACCTTTAAGATCATCGAGTCCAACTGTTCACCCTGCACTGCCAGGGACCCTAAACCATGTACCTCAGCACCATCTCCATATGGCTGGGAAACCCCTCCAGGGATGGGGACTCCACCACTGCCCTGGGCAGCCAGGCCTGGACAACCCTCTCTGTAAAGAACTTTTTCCTAATATCCGATCTGAATTGCTCCTGGCACAACTGGATGCCATTTCCTCTCATCCTGTCATTTGTTCCTGGGGAGCAGAGACCGACCCCCACCTCACTCCAGCTTCCTGTCAGGGAGTTGTCAGAGCCAGAAGGTCTCCCCGGAGCCTCCTTTGCTCCAGGCTCAACCCCCCCAGGTCCCTCAGCTGCTCCTCAGCACATTGTGCTCCAGCTCCTGCCCCAGCTCCGTTGCCCTTCTCTGGACACGCTCCAGCCCCTCAAGGTCCTTCTGGCAGTGAGGGGACAAAACTGATGCCAGGATTTGAGGGTTGGCCTCCCCAGTGCCCCCAGTCCAGGGGGCCGATCCCTGCCCTGGTCCTGCTGGCCACACCAGTGCTGGTACAAGCCAGGACGTCATTGGCCTTCTTGGCCACCTGGGCACACTGCTGGCTCATGTTCAGCCAGCTGCTGACCAGCACCCCCAGGTCCTTTTCTGATGGGCCGCTTTCCAGCCACTCTTCCCCAAGCCTGTAACTTTACAGGGGGTTGTTGTGACACAAGTGCAGGACCCGGCACTTGGCCTTGTTGAACCTCATACTATTGGCCTTGGACAATATA
>NW_010396102.1:127576-145951 GCF_000710305.1 Buceros rhinoceros silvestris
AGTGCTGGGACAAGCCAGGATGCCATTGGCCTTCTTGGCCACCTGGGCTCACTGCTGGCTCCTCTCCAGCCACTCTCACCAACACCCCCAGGGCCTTTTCCCCAGGCAGGTCACTTTGTTCCCTGAAGTTAGAGCACAGTAGTTATCCCAGTGGCAAAGAGGGCCTCGGACAGAAGATGGAGCTGCATCGTGTGTTGCTGAAGTGCCATCTGTGCTGGCTGCTGCTGTCCAGGGAGCCAGAGCTCTCCGCTCTTTTAGATACCCTTGTCCACATTGACTCCTCACCTGGATGCTACACAGTCCTTTTCAGAAAAATGATGCTCTCTGCCAGGAAGGATCAGGCTGCCTGGCACGCGAATGTGCTGGAAACCCACCTCGTTTTGTGTGCACTGAGCTTCCTGAGTTGAGGAGCCCTTAGGAGCCGTTTTTCCCTTTGCACTAACCTCCTCAGGGTCATGTCCATAGGCATGGTGACAGCACGCCGGACACAGGAGTGGTGCTGCGGGGATTGTGCCTGATTTCCTACGAATCTTCGAGTGCTGCTGGTCTCGTGCAATTACTAGATCGTATAGGCCCCAGGTGGCACGAGGTGTTTCTCGTGCCGCTGTCCTCGCTCCAGGCCTGGGAAACTCTCCGATCCACCTCCCACAGACTTTCCTCTGGGTCTGTTCCTCATTTCTGTCCTCCCTTCTCAGCCAGCACCTCCAATGGGCAGGAGGTTCTGGAGCTCCGTTACAAACCTCAGCATCCATCTCCCGCACGACTGGCAGCCACCCGAGGAGTTCCTCTTCTCTTCAGGGACACTTTGCACCGTGTTAGCTTTTAGTATTGTGGTTAACCACAGAGGTTTATACTGCTGAAGAGAAGCAGAAAAGGAATGTGAAATAAGAAGAGTATGAAAGGAGAAACAGACAAGACTAAAAATAAGTGTGCTGTAAATATTCTCTTCGGTTTACACAAACCAAAAACTGAGGGTCTGATAATGAGTTGGAGAAACCAACGTGGTGTTTGCATTACTGTGAGTTACATGGATAGTTCAGTAGGGTTTTCTTGGCTGAAGTTATGGAATAGTCCCACATCACCTCAAAGTTCTTCTCTCTGAAGGGAAAAGTCTTGTGTGAACAGAAAACCCTTTCAGTGAGGCTGTAGTGACACCTTCACCTGTTTTCATGTGGTTCTTTGTCAGGATACTGAGATGTTCACAGTGATTTTGTATAAATTTGTCAATCACAACTTACAGAAGTGGAGTTTATTACCCACCTGGGTTGGACACTACGTCCTATGCAAACTGCATGTTCCGAACACCACAAGGGTGGACTTATTTGATGTCTGAAAACAAGGTATCAGTTTTCTGACCCTTTTTTCTTGAAAGCCGTGTCTTTGGAAGCCACCACACATGCCAGTTTTAAATGAAACCCATCTCCAACTTCAGCTGAAGCCGATAGCAACATGCACCTCAACTTCATATTTTCAGTGTATTCATGTAAAGTTGAACAGGAAAAACTCTTGGAGCCATGAGCAATTAGTGACAAGAGAGATAAAGAGAAGTAACCTGACAACAAACCCTCCATTTAGGGCCAATGCTTTGTTGTTTTGAACCTCCAGTATTTTTATTTGAATAAGTTGTGACTGAATAGTAAAACCTAAAGGATTGGAAAAGGAGTCGAGTTTCCACCCTTGTGTCTTCATGGATCATCTGGCAGATACTGGGCTAAGAGCGTAAAACAGGGCTTCAAGTAAGACTTCCTTGTAACAAAAGTCCTGCCACAGAAATACTCGATGTCCAGGGTGTTACATAAAGCATCTACTGGATGTGTTTATGGAGGCAAAATGCATCAAGGGCAGATCTCTGGAATCTGTGGGAGCGTGCCGGAAAATATCGTTAAGCGCCTGCCCTTTCCTTGTAGTTTATCTGTGTTTGTGATACTGGCTGCTATCAGGGGAAGGCTTGTTGGGTGTGATGGACTTGATCCAAGCCAATTCAGCTGTTTGGAGAGGCGATTCATCTTATAGCTCAAAAGATGGACTTTGTTTCATAATCTAGTTTCTCTTAGTCCAGCTAACTTGGCTGAGAAGACAGTTTGCTGGGGGGTTATCCTTTCTCAGCACCGACAGACTGCTGGTAGGCAGCCGTTTGATTTTTAAGGAGACTTGCTTTGAAAGCTGAAGGCAGTTGTTTTTGCTTCAGACTCGTTCACGGAGGACTGATTTTTTCCTTGGAAAGTGAGTAGAATCAGGCTTGTAGGAAGAATTTTATTTGAGAAGAAATTTCACTGTAGTAGCACTACTCTTACTTTACACCAAATCGAGAGACAGCAGTGGGTAAAGTCAGCAGTTCTAGCCTGTGTCCTGCCCCAGCTGGGGAGCCCCAGGTGACTGTACTCTCCTTACCTACAGTAGTTCTGTCACGGTGGGACCTCTGCTGCCTTCCGTGTGATCGCCCTTGGTGGACTTTCCCTCCCCAGTGCGTACAGTGTGCTGGGACAAGCCCTGCCACAGCTTCCACGCGTGGTGTGCCAGAGACTGAGTTTATGTTGTTTCTTTTTAGAGCTGGTTCTTTTTATGGAAGAGAGAGGGACTCACTGTTTTCTGTTTGCTCTCTTCATGCCACTCGTGATTTTAAAGATCCTTATCAGGATTTTATTATTTTAGCCTTCTGTTTCCAGCCCAAAGGGCATTAGGCATCATGTGAACTCTGTTATTTTTGGTGCCTCTGTAAATGGATTCCCATTTCAGCGCCCTCGTAGGGCTGGTATCTGTGCAGATCTCGCGCTGCTGTATACAAGAACTTTTAATACGATCACATTCCCATGGCTACAGCGATGGAAAGCACTTCAGTAGTGATTTACCTATTTTGTGTTTCCTTTTGCAGGGCTCTGACAGCCTTCAGTCAGCGATCCAGCCAGAAATGCAGATAGAACACGGAGCAATCCAAATTCAATAAGAATTGTGAAAAGCTGCCTCAGTCCGAGGTGTCAGTGACCCACAGTCAGAAGTTAAGTGCTCTAGTCTTCGTGCACCAACGGGAGAATGGAGATGCCCATTAGACTAATGGTCACACCTTGACCATCTCCTGCCATCAGCAGAGTTCTCATGATCTGGTTGTCCTCACGTGGAATAAATCAGACCCATTTACTTAAATTGGAGCTGCATCGCTGCATCAGTTAAGGATCTGGCCTTCAGAATAAATAAATGGCCTGCCCTTAGGTACACTTAAAGAGGAAAAAAATTCTTTCAGGAAGAGGGAAAGAAATGTAATAAATCAAAACCATGAGACTAAATTTATGTTTCATCCTGTTCGTTTCTTCTGTGAACTTCACCATTTGAATGTCTGCGGGTACCCTAGGAAGTGTATTGCTGCTTTGCAATACTTGCTTTACCACGTATAGAAGATGAAGAGCTCAATTATTTTTCACTGTTTAAACAGCTTTTTTATTTGCTCTGGTGTTTATAACAAAAGTGGAAAATATTTAAAAAAAGAGAAATCCCATATCTGCAAGAATTAGCCTTTTGCTGGTGTTTTCTGTTCAGTGTAATGAAAACTGTATTTGCAGAAGACTAACAATTTTGTTTGTACTGTTGCTTAACTACTTTTCTAGGGGAAAATGCTTTTAAATGCTGTAATTATGCATTTCTAATGAAAAATAAATGTGTATTTATGAGTAGTGCAGCTCTAAGTTGCTCTCTGCCTTAGGAATGAGTACGGTTTGACTGGACTGCGCTGTAGTTCAGGAGCATCTGAAGACAGATGCTGTCTGGCAAGCTCTGCTGTCAAACTGAGAAGTAAGACTAAGTCTATAAGGAAGATATAAATCTCAGATCCTGTTATTATCTCAATTTCCAGCACAAGAAAAATGTGCTAGTTAAGCTCTTGAGTCCGCAAATCCTATTTTATACAATGAATTTATGACATTTTTTTTATAACGTGAGCAAGTCTTCTGAGCTGTCTCCGTTTAGTTCCTCCTACCTCCCTGGTCCAGCTGCTCGTGGCAGTACCTCAGTCGGGGATTCACCCGTGAAAAGCTGATAGTGATGTTATCCAGCCTGTGCAGTGAGGTGGAGCCCCCTCCCCACCGAAACTCAGGGGACAGTTGGTACCCATTTCCAGAAAGCTGCATTTTTGTGTTTGCTAAGCTTGAGCGGAAAGGATATGGGATTGGTAAAACCTGATTCGCTTAATTGTTTTAAAAATGCGGAGTTTACTGGGGGAGGTGCCGCTGTGTTTCCCAGCTGATGGGTCACTCTGTGGCTTGTAAAGCATTGACCATACCCACGAGTGGGGCAAAGCCACACACTCCGCATGCCTGAATTCAGGACAACAGTTCATTATTATTATTATTGTTAAGCACAAGCAATTTCTGGGACTGTTGTCCCTGGTAAATATTACTTTCTGTAAATTCCTGCTTTTCTTTAGGCTATTTCTTGACACACGAGTACAATGCAGACTGCTCCACAGCTTCTTGAAGACAATGTCTGCAACAGGCCAAGAATTTGGCTCCTCTTCAGTTTCTTTTTTTAATAGCGTTTCTCAGACTGAGTGATGTTTGAAGAGCTTGGCATCCAAATAGAAGCCTAAAAATAAAGCAAGGCCTGAACATTTTAGCATGGCTTTTCAGTAAGGATTTATCACTTGGAAGTGACAGTGGGAACGCTGGGATGGCAAAGCCGCTGCATGCTACCGCACGCGGTTGCTCTATTCCTAGGTCCACGGTGGCTTCCTTGTCTTCTTTAGGAAGTGTCACTCTTACATGGCTTTTTTTCTGTGTCCTGGGCACCTTCTGCTTTCGAGGGGAGCACGCACGCGTTTAAACTTTTAACGCGTATTTAAACGTGTTTAAATACATAGAGTATCTTTGGTTCATGATGCAATTAAGAATTCTGTTCTCTTTACGTTTTTTCAGCTCAGGTACCAGAGGAAGTTGAGTTCAGGAGAGGTTTCCTTTAGTCACTAGACTGCTGCATGCTCAAGTCTCTTCTGCTAAAAGTGATTGTAAAGGCGTATCAAGCAGTAAAGTAGCATTCACTAGGTACCAAGAGAATGAAATCTGCTTCACCAGTGTGGAATGGAGAGTGCAAATCAATTGAAATAGGTAAGGAGAGCAGCTTAGTAAGATCCTCCACTGCATTCTGGCTTTAAGATGGCGTGTTCCTCAAGGTGTGGGTTTTTCTCAGTGTTATGTCAATGTTTACATCAATCTAAGCTGTGTCATACCGTTTTTATACTTCGAAGAAAAGGGACTTCAACATCAGGCTAGGTATTCCTCCGAGAAATCCCTGTCCCTGTTCCCTTTCGGTAGATTTTACATCCTTGAAGATTTGTGTCCCTGTCCAGGGAGGAAACATCTTCGTGTAAAGAACATTTTCTGTGTTTTCCAGCCATCACAGGGTGTGTCACGTACAAATAAGTCATTCCTTAGAAGAGTAACTGGGAATTGATTCCTTTCTAGGAAATGCCTGTGACTGTGAGGTTCTGTGCACATTGTGGAGTATGTTCATACAGAGGTTGCAATGATAACTTATCAATGTTAGCGTAAGGAATCCTGGAAGTATTGTCAGATAACTCAAGGAATGCAGACCTCGCAGGGGTCCTGAGGGGTTTGCCTGGCTCTCTGTTCAGGTGGTGTTTCACCATGGGTGAGGTTCTGCCCTTGAAGACTGACCGCTTTCAGCAGGTCAGCTAGAAATAAATCCTCATTGTGTCTCCTGTTATGCACAGCCTCTGCCTTTTTAGTAACAAGGTTCTTTTCCTTCAGCAAACCTTTTAACATCCTCGTTTTTAACTGTTCTTTTTCTCTTTGTGCTGCTCTTGTCTGAGGCAGGGACTGAGAACGTATGACCGAGAGTCTTCAGGGGGACGTTTCTTGTAAGGTTAGACAAGGATCAGCTGCATATTTTATTTGTTATTCTTCTTGTGACGTGGAGAACACTGTTTGTGTGGGTCTGATTTTGTTTTGTTAGTAATGTTTAGGCATGCAGGCTTTGGGAGAGGAGAGCCTCTGGTTACCCTGCTCGGCCCCACTAGTTATTTTCGATATTAAGTTCCTAAAGCCAAGACCCTGCCGTTTGTCTTCACGCTGTGCTAAAACTCTAGACGTGTAGTTATGGCTGCACAGGCAGTACGTTCCGTTATTAGTGACTTTTCAGATCATTCAGTCTTGAATCCCACTTGGAAGAGCAGCTGTCTCATGAACTCTTAAGGGCTTCTGCGGTCCTGGTGTAAAAACGAAGCAAAATGTTACGGTTTGAGGGATTGTAAATCTAGAAATGGGTCTTAAGTGTTATTTCTCTTCCATTTTTCTTTTTCTTTCTTTGATTCCTTGTTAGTTTTCCATTTTTCGTTTTGCAAAATGAAACTGTGAAGATGAGCACCCTTCAATGACCCGAAGGAAGGAAAATGTCTTCATGGGCTGCATCTTTAAGCGCTTTGCTTATAAAGCAGGGGATGCTGGCGAAGACGTCGCTCCAGTGCTTGTCTCCATCACAGAGATCTTGGCGTGCGTACGGGTACGCTCTGGTGGCCCTGAACTTGGTGTTATCCACTTCACAGAACTGCTGTGGAGTTTCACGTTAGGCAATACAGTAAAGCAGTATCTAACACTGCCCCCCCCAGAATCACTGTAGGATCCTGCTCTGCCCAAACTTCTGTTGACAATCAAGATTCCTTCTGAATTCCTGATTATCTACCTACTGAAAATTCAGAGCCGTCACTGTAATTCGACAAACACTGTTTCCCATCATCCGGGATAAGAATGTTCCTTTCATTCGCTGCAATCCCACAGCACTTCTGTAAGCTCTGCTGATTCAGATGTACCCTGGCCAGTCAAACCTCATTTCCTTGGACGAAGCCGGGAATAAGAAAGTCATTCAGCTCGAGTGGTGTTTGGAGTAAACCGAGATTGCTTTTTGAACGCGCTTGTACGATCGGCCATGCTTTATTTCTCTGCTAAACAAGGTTTGACATGTTTAGAGGTTGTTTTATACCCCACAGAAACAGGAGTAACTAACCCTGCGGCAAGAGGAGTCACGCAGAGCTGAAGTTCGAGCTGAAGCGTGTGGGACGCGACTGCCCACGTGCAGCTTGGCCAGGGCAGAGGGTTAACGCTCCTCCCCTCTCAACAGGCACCAGGGGATTTTTAATCAAGTCCTGTTCTTTAGCACGATAAGTTGGAGGGAACTGGATGAAAACTTGTTTTTCCTCATCTACAACTTCATATGCAAAGCTTAATTCGAGAGCAAATGTCTCCTTTGTTTGACTTTTCTGCCTTCGTTCGAACCGAGGTGAATCCTCCTTTTAAAAGCTCTCTCAGGTTGGTTTCCTACTCCTATTTCTATCATTTTTTAAGTATAGATTTTGCAAAAGATAAAAATCCATTAATGATATTTAATAAAATTTTCTATTTGGGGCAGAAAATTGTATTTTTAGGAATCTGTTTGTCGCTGTGGATAGTTTTAATTGACCGGTAGACTGGGAACAGTTCTGTTCTTCTTCGGGTCCCTCAGGTTGATCTGTGGTTTGGAACTTTTAGACTGTCCAGTATCATCTCCTTCCACCAGCCTGGGCTGACTGTGAGTTAGATGTTACCATCTTCCAGGAACTATTTTATTTCACGTGTTTCATAGTAGTTAAAGGAAGTTGAATCTGGTTGTGGAAGAGATCAATGGAAGCCTGGCTGGAAAGCTAAGTTTAGCCCGACACCTCTCTGTGTTACGTACGCCGTGATGGCAGCTGTAAGGACAGGCTGTTCAGTGTCCCCCACTGTGCCACCATCCGGATGTTTATGGTCGCTAATTTGAAAAGAGTAAATATCCCTGTTTCCACACGGATTTCCTGCTTTTGTGAAGGAATCGTTGGGATTTCAGTTTTTGAGCTGCACCGGGGTTTGTTCGCCACCCTGTCCAGAGCATCATACCAGGATCTGAGAACTGAAGCACGTACAGTGAAATCCAAGGGACTTTGCTCTTTGGTTACGACCACAGAGAAAACACGTCTCCCATGTGTGTATTTAAAATAATTCAATTTTTAATTGATGAACAGTAGGTTAAATTTACCGTTGGCTTTCTGGGTAGAAGTGAAAAAACCTGGGAGCTGGCCAGCACCGTTTTTCTAGCCGAAAGGTGCACCTCAGCTTGCTCGGGGAGGGGGTGTAGGGATAGGTATATGTTTGGATATGACTATCCTGTTGCTCGAGTGTGCATGGAGCTGACTCATCTCCTACTGCTTTGGCCCTAGAAGACACCTCTCCCCTCTTCTTACTTCCTTTTGATACATTTTTTACTCTCTCTTTTCTATAGCCATTTATTTTTGATCTCATGAAAAAACCCTCGATTCGTTCTGCCGCTTTGATCTGACCGGAGGAGCTTGGCTGGCCACCTCTAATTAAAAAGAAAGAAATCAGAACCCCTTGCTCTGCTGGCTTCTGAACTGATTTAACAGAAAATAAAACCGGTTCTCGGAATTGCCGTGCTGCCCAGGAAGCAGCTCTTTCTTGGCTCATTTAAGGTACAGGAATCACCACAGTTGTAGATTATGTGTCTGCCATTAATTAGGAACATTTTCAGTTTAATAACTCGATTTTCCCCTGGTTGTTTGCACATGGCAGCGAAATTAAACCTCTTTTTGCAAGCACCTAGGCGAACACACAAGTAGCTGGTGCTGTGAATTGTGCTGAGAATTCTGGTAACTTCCCGTCCCGCTTAAACAGCAGCTAAATGTGTCATTTGATGCCTTTCCTCCCCAAAATGCCCCCTTCCATCTCCCCGCTGTCATAACCCTCTTAGGACAGCCCTGCTCTAATGATCACTAATTGGAGTGATTTAATCTGACACAAATGAGTGGCTCTTCCCAAAGCCGAGCGGGCTCAGCTCTGCTCCTGTCCTGCCGCGTGTGAACCGCTGCGCTCCCTCGTCGGGGCCATCTGCCTTGCGTAATTGCTGTTATTTAACAGCGATTTTATTACTCAATCCTCCTTCAACTCCCTTAATCCCCCTGCTCTAATGGGCTCCGGGCTCTCTTCAGCAAAAGCAGAGGAGAAAGAAAAAAGCCAAAAAGTTTGAAAAAGAGGAGGCGTGAGGACCCAAGGCCAAGATGAGAGAGTTTGTGGCTCTGTCCTGAATCCCTTCCTCCCCGTTCATTCATTCTCGTTGCCTTTCGCTCCTTTCTGCAGTGGAACTCGCAGCCCGGGGAGGTGGTTCACACCGAGAGATTCTTCATTTTCTGAAATACAGTAGTGACAAAAAATATCCTGCTTTTATCCAAGGAGCAGCAGCTTTGGAGGTAGGCAGGGGCAGGGTGAAGGGTAGAGGTTTGGGGGGTTATTTTGATTTTTTCTAATTTCTGTTTATACCTGCTACGGTTTTAGTTTTTAAGTGTCTTGGGGGATTACATCTGGTTTTGGTTCTGCCTGAAATTCCGTGGAGTTTTGTGATATTGGCCATTATAGTGAAACTTAGGAGCTCCTCTGGCGCGTTCTCAGAGTTTAAAAAAATAGTGTATCTCCGTGCTTCTCACCTCTGACATTTTCCTGCGTTTTCATGGGAATTTTCCTGTGTGGCAAAAGGCTGAAGGCACCTTAGTGTTAGAGAAAATATATTTTTCCTTTTGTCTTCCTTTTTGTAAAAGGCGGAAGATAATCATATTTCTGCCAGAAAATCAAGTTTTGTGGGAATATTCCCGTAAGAAACCTTGACCTCTGTGAATGTCTTTGCACTGATTGACATCATTTTCCACACCGATTCCTTTCTTTGAGCGGATGCAACACGCTTAGGACTGATAAAGCTTCATAGATAGTAAGTGGCTGAATGTTTTGAGGAAGGGGTTTTGTGTGTAGTTTTGCTTTTAATTCGTTTTTTACCTGTGTTGTTTCACTGATTGTATTCAGCGTGTGGAGCTCTCTGTGCTCTACAGGAATGACCCTGATGGAAGCCTTGGAGCTCCCTCGTGGCTTCAGGCTTTTGGCCCCTAGTCCCTCTAAGTCATTGCAGCTTTAGTCAGTGCCTAGATTTGGGCAAAGAGAGGGTAGGATTTAAAAGCCCTTGATTGGAGCGTTGCTCTTGGGAAGAAAACACTGGCTAGTGAAGAGCTCTTCAGTTCGGGCAGGGAGGGAACGGCAGGAACCATAAGCCAGTCAAATTCAGGTGGGAAATGAGGCAGAGTGTTCAACAACGTGTGTGAAGGAGGGTCCAGAGGTGGATTCCACATCATTAGGTACCTTCTGGTACTGGCAAGGTTGTCACCAAAGGCAGCCCCGCAATTTGTGATGGTAACGGGAGCATGCCTTCATCTGCAGCAGCCTGGCACTCTGGTGAGTGTGCAAGGGTTATCTCATGGGATGCCCGTGGTTCCCACGGTCTTGCAGCTTCACCAGTCTCTCGACAATATGTCCATGTGGTGAAGTGTGTAGTCACTAACTCTGTTCCCTGGACTGTCTCAGAGGACGTTACCTCTATCTTCTCCCTCCCCAACACATGCCATAAAGCACAACCCAATAGCGTGTGGAATATCCTGCTCTCCCTTGGCATCAGAAATTCTTTTTGAGCCGTACAGGTAAGCAGCAGGACCCTGGGCCTTGAGATTCATGTGGTGCAGACAGGCTTTGTTCAGAGCCAAGGGGTAGGGCAGACCAAACCCTCATGACAGCAGCAGAGGTTGATGGTTTTGTTACATCGTACAGTCTGTAATTCAGAAAGGTATCAGTTTCTACCCCGAAACAATTTTTCTCCTGGCCATCACTGGTCTTCTTGAGAGCTCTTCCTTCTCTGAGGGGATTTTTCTCTTTTTCTCTGTTAGCAATGTTCTGCTGTAGGTCTTGGGTGTTTGTTTCTGTAGTTTATGGGTCTTTTCCAGCCCCTTCTCTGTGGTTTAAGCAGCTTTAATCAACTGAAAATCTTAAGGGAAGAAGTGTCTCCTGCCACTCAGGTGCCACTCCTTCACCCAAGGTGCATGAAATCCCTGTAGTCACTTGGAAGCCGCTCTGCAGACAGGTACCTCCATGGAAATACCAAATGGACATGGCAAATACTGATGGCTGACACCATTGTCTGTCGCTTGTTAGAGGTTGTGAGGAAGGATGGGGAGGAAACTTTGTGCTGGACAAGTTATTATTTATTCTATCTAATCAGAGTTTTCATGTGTCTGAGCCACAGGAGGCAGATGTCCTCATTGGGGAAGTTCTGGAGTAGTCCATGGAGATAGCAATAGCTCCTGCTATGCCCGGGCAACCCGAAGTGCCTGTCTGTGCTGGCTCCAGCAGCACCCGGCTGCCTTCCCGTGGTGCCTGGGTCTCGGTTACCAACAGCCCACATCCCCTCGCAGGCGGGGAATGCAGCTCTTGTTTCCATTCTCAGTCTGTGTCCATCACTTCATCCAGAGAAATATGCGGTGGCCGTGGAGCCTGGGCTGTGTCAGAGCTGCTGGCTCTGGTGAGGAGCTGGAAGCCATAGTGTGCAGGTTCTTGCTATAACGGCTGTGCTCATCGGCATGTGCCAGGTTTGCTCAGAGCCTCCAGAGCAGCCTGAGCTTTGCTTTTTCTCGTCTTTCTGTTGGGCTGCACCCACCTTGCTCAGGTGGCAGTGGAGAATGAGCAGTGGCAGGCGAGATTCGCCGTGTGACAGGGCTGTCACACAGGAAGCCTTCAGCTCAGCAATCAGGTGGCAGTGGCACCTATTTCATCCTGCACAACTGTCTGTGGAGGGGGGAGCACACGTTCTCCTCTGCTCGTGTGAGGGTTGAGCCGGGCTGGAGGTGCATTCTACTGCGTTGAGACCAGTGAAACAGAGCAGCGATTGGTGCTTGTGCACAGATGCTTGTTTGTAGCTGACAGCAGAAGTCTGACTAATGAACAACGCTTCAGTCCGTAGGTGGTCTGGGAACCGAGGGAGGGGGGTGGATTCGTAAAATCACAAGAAAAAGAATTCAAGGCAGAAACCATAAAAAAAAAAAAGACGACTTGATGTCTCTAATCCTTTAGGACCAGTTGTTTTCTAAGGGTGCATAGTTAAACACATCATAATTAAAAGGAGTTTTCTTATAGCACAGACTTAATAAGGAGGGAGCGGCTAAGAAAATAACTTTTTTTCTCTTAAAATGCTGCCTTCCCACTTCCTGCTACTCTGCAGTCTTCTACACCTAAGAGGGTTTTCTGGGTGTTTACAAGACGCTTCCAGCAGAAGGAGGGTTAAGTGCATGAGAAGGGGGTGGAGAGGGAATCCCAGCTTGGAACTTGAGACTTTCCAGCTGAGAAAGAAAGATTCAGAGATGCAGACGTAATCATACAGCGCTGCAATCAACTCCTGTGTCAAAAGAAGTCAGGAAAAGCACATAAATAACTCCACAGCCACACTTAATGTAGTGCAGGACATAGATCAGTAATGCCACCACTTCCTCCAGGGTGAGTAGAGAAAAGCTTCCTGTCTAAACGCTTGCAAAATGGTTTAAATACTTTGAAATGGCTTGGTGTAAACTTCAGAAATGGAGGTAGCTTTGAATTCCAATTATTTGGTGCCAGCTCAAGTAGCTACTCGCTTATCTGAATGCAAGGTTCAGGTTTCCTTGTGAACAGTCTCAAGCAGTAAACGGTGGTTGTGCGGAGCATGATCTGTATTGTCTCCCGCTGAAAAGCCAACCTCCAGCTGAGCTGCCAAGGGCTGAAAAGCACATTCATTTATCGGGAATGCAGATTTGTCTCTGTCCTTTAACATACAAATATGGACATTTCTATTCGAATGGCTTAACTCCTTCCAGCTGATGATTTGCTCTAATTACCTTCTGCTTCAGCGGCACGAGCCCAATGCTTTCAGGTAATCCTCGAGCGTAGGATGTGCTTTCCCAAAGCTGTCACTCCGAAGGTCAGTAGATCTGCTGCAGCTCTATGCTAGATTTGCTGCCTGCGTAACATACAACAGCTTCTGTACAGGCTGTGGGGTGTTTGTGGTCAGTCTGAAGCATCCAAAAGCTTCTGATTGATAGAGACAGAGGGAAGGATGGGAGAGGAGAGAGCTGCTGCTGCCTTGCTTCTCAGCGGGGTGCTCTCTCCCCTGCCAGGTGGATGGTGATGTGACGGTGCAGATGGTGTGTGATTTATTGCGTTATTAATGTTATTGTTACCAGTCTTTATGGAACGGTTCCTGGTTAAAGCACTCGAGTTCATAAACCGTTTCACGCTGGGCTTTGTGTGTGTTTGTAAAATGCCTGTTTTCCATTACAAAACTGGGAGATAAACAAAGATGACGGTCACATTTTCCTAACATAAATTTCTCCCTTTCTCAGTCCTCCTTGGAAACCATAAATTCCAGCAGTCTGTCGCTGCGCTTCAGACATCAAAAAGCCGCGTTCAGGCAGACAGATTTACAAGCCCTCTGTTTTCCTTGGTCAAGTCCTTTGCAGAAGAGAAGATAGACATCCAAATGATAACAGAAAGCTGGGAAGGGAAGCAGAGCTAGAGGAGGAAGCTGTACAATGTGGGAGGGGAAGGGAAGTCTCCTGGGAGGACTTGTCTCAGCTGATAGGGTTCAGGTGGTGGATGAAGATTTGCCTTCGATTTCTGGCCAGTAAACATCTTCCTGTTTTCCTGTTCCTGTTCTACGTGTTCTCAGCCGTAAGTATTCAACCTTTTCTTCCTCACAGCTGAAACTCCTGTCCAAGTTGTTATCGCGCCTCGATTAATGCAGCATCCTTTTCTCTTGGCCTTGATGAACACTGACTCTTGCCCAAATCATATCCATTCAGAGACTTCCTCTCGTTTGGCTCTTTCTTCTCTATCACATCAAATACTCCTCTGTACTTTTGCAGTCCTTCTTGGCCTGTCCTCATCTTACATCCTGTTTCTCATTTAAGATCCAATCCTTCCCCCCTGCTGCCCCTCGCACTTGACAGGAACAAAATCGCGCTTGCAAACAAGCTTTTACTTTTCACCCTTCAGTCCCTTCCTGTGGTGTGGTGTTTTCTGTGCTTGTCCTGACAGTCTTGACTGTTTCAGTGCTAAGGCTGCCTCCTGTTAGGCCTAAATATTCTGCTAATACTCTTCCTAAATATTGTGTTCTTTTCCTGCCTATATTCCCTGTCTTTATGGGCCTTCTGTCTCTTTGAGGCTTGGCCCATCCCTTCTTCCTTGCACCAATCTGTAGGATACTACTAGTTCCGCTTGTCACCAGTGCAGTGGCTTTGGTCCTCAATGCCTAAGCAGTGTTATTTGTCTTTTTTTAAACTATTATAATAATTATGCTGAGATTAAGCATAATTAGCTTGGAGTCAGCACACATTAATAAAACCAAGACTCAAGGTTGCAGATGAAAAACCTTGTTGTGATCTTAAAACTTTACCTTGCCCTGCAGGGCAGATCGAACTCGCTGCTCTGTTGAAATAAACCCTTTCAGTCTGCTGAGTCCTTATCGACAAAACGTTTGGGAGGCCATCGCCGTGATTGCCCCCCTGGACAGCAGGGTCTCTGCAGGTTTCCTGGCACGGATGTGTGGCCGTGACACTCCCCACCAACACACACGTGTTGGCATCGGGCTGAAACTTCCAAACTTTCACTTCTTACCACGGGATGATGTTTTCTAGCCACTGACTTTAAGAGGCTCCGGCAGAATCAGGAGCCGGGCCGTTCAGTAACGACTTGGAGCCACGACTTTTAGCAGAGACCTGTTCCGTTCAGGGCTTCGTTCCGTGGTGGTGTAATGTGAGCATCTGGGCAGTGCCGCAGCCACGTCCAGCTGCTTCTTGGAAGGGCCTCTGAAGGCATCCCTGCGCACTTTCCCCTCCGCTCGCCAAACCTAACAGGAGCAGCGACCAAATATGAACAGGCAGAGCAGAGGCTGCCGCTGTTGCTGGTTTAGTAGGTCCTTCACTGTTTTGATGTTTTCCACCAACCCGTTGCACGGGTGATAATAGGAGCAAGTCAGAAAGGAAACTGCAAGTCCTGGTTTTACCTAGATGGTGAAGTCCATCCACAAGGACTGTTGTTTCAGGGGCCATATTTAGCAAAAATCAGCTCGATCTTGTTAGCTGCCGTGTCTTCTAGTGAGCTGTATCATAGAAGGAGATAAAATAGTCAATCACCTGCTATTTTCGTAAGGAAAATGTACCTGGCGAAAAGTCTGATTTTTGTCCTCCTGCTCGACTTGTTTTGCCAAATGTGACAATCCCGAGTTACTGCTTCAATGTGATTGTTCATTTCAGTAAGCGTGAAACGTTCCTCTCTGTTATCCCAGGACTTTGAAGCAAAACCCTGTCACCAGGCCAAAATATCCTATGGAGGTTAAAGACGTTAGGAGTGTACTACCTTGATCCAGTGTCTACCTGTGAGATCTCATCTTCTACAATACAGCTGGCATTTGCAATCTGTGTTTTCTCCAAGAATATATACAGGTTGTTGGTGTTCTGGAAATATTGGGAGTTACGAGGCTTGTCCAGTTTATTTTGACAAATTTTCTAGAGCAGGAGCTCCCCGTGTGTGGTAGGTCTCTTTCTGGTAATGTGGGTGCTGGGTGGGCAGAGTCCTCTGGGGGTGAGCTGGAGCAGGGTGATAGCGATTCAGCTCTTCAGCCAGCAGCTCTCTGAGCACAAGAGGCTGCCCATCCCTGGAGGGGTTTCCCAGCCGTGTGGAGGTGGTGCTGAGGGACAGGGGTCAGGGGGCACCTGGCAGTGCTGGGGAATGGTGGGACTCGAGGACCTGAAAGGTCTCTTCCAACAAAAATGTTTCTGTGATCCTTTGCACAATGTGCAAAACTGCTGTGGGCATCAGCAGAGCAATAAATGAGGGAGCATAGAGTGGGTCTCTGCAGCCACCAGGCATATTTTTTGGCAAAGCATGTGTCATAGCTGAAACAGAACCGTGTGTTCAAGAAGTGCCTTGTCAGCAGCTTTTTGGCAGCAGTGGTGGTCATGTCCAGGGATCCCAGTTGTGTCCATGGTTTGTGGTTGATTGTAGGTAACCCCTGTCTTCCTCAAGGAGGGACTTCTGCTTTTAACCACAGGAGCACCATCCCTTTTGAGCCTCCTAGTTTGGTGAACACCAAGACCGTGGCACAGGACCATGCTGATGATGGAGACTGTGCCAATATCCTCTCCAGATGTATTTCTCGGGGTCTGAGGACTGAAGCCTTGCTGCCTCAGGTCCCACATGTACTGCATTAAGCTCAGCATCCTTCGTTCCCCGGGATAGCTTTTCGTACAGTAGCGCTCTCGGGTTGCTAACTTGAGCTGCTGAAGTAGGGCAGCTTTGTTTGCACGTTGTCATTCCAGGAAATCCTTGAATCTCCTCGTCTGCTCTGGCAGCCGGGTACATCTTGCCAAACTCTTCCCTGCCTGGTGTCTTTCCTTCATTTCCAGTACATGGAATTCAGCTTTAGCTTAGCAGCTCCAGCGCTTTCCAAAGTGGGTTAGAGCTTTCTGTCAGGCATTTTCTGCAGATTTTCCCCAGATGTAAGCATCAGCTCTGTAGTCTTTGGAACCCTCCTGGATACACCGACAAAAATATGTTGTATTTTCCAGTGAAACACCTCTGGTGCTGAACCCAACCCAAGTGACAGGCCAAGGAAAGTGTCTTGCAGAGTGTTGAATGCCCACAACCATACACTTTATTTTTCTAAGGGCACCTGCCAGAACACTGCTGATGCATCAAGCACAGAAATATATTTGGCGTTAGACATCTCTCAAAAAATGTCTCTCTTAGTAGCTAATGGAAAATGTTTCTTTTTAACATACAATTATTTCGTCTATATAGAATTTTTTCTTGCTGTTATCTGTGAGTATAACAAATCTGTAGATTCTTCTCCCACTGGTTCTTCTCCCACTTCAGGTGCCATTTGTAAGACCAACCTTTCTGCACCAAACCTGAGTTTTTCCTCGTTACTTTATGCTCTGTGCTCCTGTCGCTGGCTCTGTTCTGCTTTATGCACCTCTGCTTTAAATCTGCTTCCACTGCAGCATGGTCTCTTCTTCTATGAAGCCTTCTCTGAAGAAGTCCCCTGTTTTCATCAGCTTTGTGTTTGATTCTTTCCTAGTGGATTTCAGCTCTTGGTGAGGCTTTTTACTTCTTGCTTTTCCCCAGAATAGCGTTTTACTCCGGGTAAAGCAGCCACCGAGGCCATGAGGCACTGCCTTGCATTCGCAGCACTTGTGGTTAGCGCTCCCACAAGTCTGCTTCCAGCTCTTTGGAGTTGTTTAGCATAAGGTCTCCTTCTAGCACACCAACTCGTTCCAAACAGCCTGTGCATGACCTTCTCAAAGCATGGCTTACGCGGGGAGCAGCTGTGGACAGCTGCTGGTCGTCGCTTGGGATTACAGACACCCCAGGAATCCTATTTATTTTTTGTGGGAAAGCCCAGAGCTCCCTTAGCTGCATTTATAAAGTTTAGGTTTCTGGGTAATGAGTCCCTTTGCAAGCAGGCCATCGCCGACGGGTTCCTTGTGAGCTCAGGAAGTGTCTCCATGCTTGGCTTGGTTTTGGTGTGCGGGAGCAGCTGTCTTTTCTTTCCATCACCGATGTTTTCTTGGATCCAGGGAAGAGTTAATCCTCCAGGTAAGGCAGCCATAGTCCCACACGCACTAAAGGAACCCAGAAGTAGCAGACTGTTGTGTATTGATTGTGGAAGGGACACAAGTCTTGGGATAAAAGGTAAAGACAGACGTCAGTGCCCAAGAAAGCTCGCAGGGGAGAAGCCTAGACTCCGACAAGAGTTATCATCATCATTGGGCAACAAGTCAACCTGTCCTGGCTTTCATCCTTGCCTCGGTTATTAATTTGGTTGGGCTCTACATCAAGCAGAGTCTGCTCCTGTGACAGATGAACTCTCAGTTTATACAGCCACGCAGTTTCTGGGCAGGAGAGCAGCCAAGCTTCAGTAAGCAGCACCCTGTTCTAGCGCTTGGAATAATGAATCCTGCAGTATGCAAACAGGCCGACCTTGTCCTGCCAGTACTTCAGTTCTTAACATCATCCATAAATAAGGCCAGTTTCTAAGTAATAACAATAATAATAATACTAAAACCTGCCGGTAGTTTTACATTGTGGGGTGACGTCTGTCCAGTTAGTCTGAGCTCTTGGCCTCATGTGTCTGGAAAATTTATTTTTATATTCAATGTACAGAGGCTTTTTCCAATTTCAAGGTGGGGATTTGCTGAAGGCCTGATCTGGGCCACAGAGAAAACTGCTGGGACAGACTGACTCATTCTCCTGCTATAAACAGCTCCCGAACACCAACTTTTCATTTCTTTTGCACTTGTTGCTGCCTCTTTCTATCCTGTGGCTTAAATTCACCCATCTTTATGGGAGAGAGGTGAAGGCAAGACCAACTGTAGTCGTTCAGCTCCTCCCAGTCTCTACTGGAAGCACTGTCTCACCATGTGCACCCTTCAGCCGGACCAGACACTCAGCG